>NW_027418370.1:0-60694 GCF_009905375.1 Apium graveolens
AAGGCAAGTATTTCTAAAACCTTTCTCAAATATACTGCAAATATTTCTAAATTCTCTTGTGACATATTGTTAATACCCAAAATAGTTCTGTTTTATACTGTACACATTTTGAATCCTTCAACCTTGAACCTGAGCCACAGCATTTGATCTTTGAGCTGTAAGCCTTATTCTTTGTAAACCATTTCTTGTTAATTTACCAGATACTAAACCACACAAATAAGATACTACTCCACAAATATATATCCATCATATATACCAAACACTGGAACAGAATTGTTTACACATACAGAAACTTTTATACTCACCACCTTGCGATATCAAAGTACTAAAACCTTATAAAAACACTATTCATCTAATATCCGATATCCTACTACCGGCTGGAGGCCACTTCTTTTATGTATTTTGACATACCCTTTTTGGTAACTATGAATTTTTACCATGCTCTTTTACAATGTTTTATGGTTATTGATTATGATCTGTTTTATTGAACTCTATTGTTTATCATATTAAATGCTTTAGAATTGGATAGTTTTCTTTGTGTGGACCAGATTCATGGTCAGACCATATCGATGGTCAAGTTAGGCCAATGTGTGCCTGGATCCAGTAGTTAGAGCAGTGCTGTGTGCTTTGCTCGGGGTTAGTGCGTGACTGATCAGCAGCCTAACCTTGGTTTTAAAAACTTAAAATGAATATCCAATTCTATTGACTGTTAACAGAAACTTGATTCTTTGAATCACCTCGTTTATTATTGTTTAACCTCATTATTGATAATATGACTTGCTGAGCTAGTTAGCTCACTCTTGCGAATCTTTTTATATATTCTACAGTTAAGAAGGATACGGTTGATAGCGAGGTTTCCCAGTTAAATGTTCGAGCTAGGATTCCAGATTATGATTGATCGAGCTAGCAAAAGCTTATGGCAGTAGTGAGATAGCAAGGTTGTAAGAATGATTTTATATATCAATTGTAGTTAAATTAGTTGGGATTTGGTACGATGTAATAATTAGGTTGTGGCTTTTTTTTCATACTTTAACCTGTTGCGATCCGTGGTTTTGTGAAGCAGGGTCATTATAAATAATATTTCTTATACAGTTGATATATTGTGTATGTGTTGTGGACCCCAAACTTCTGACCCGGGTTTGGAGGACGCCACAAATAAGGTTAGAGAGACTTCTTCCAAGAATCTGAAATCTATGGTTCTCAAGCCCAACACAGATCCAATAAGGACTCTACAAAGAATCCTCTAAGCCTTGCTCAGATGAAAGGAGTGGATTTTACTCTTCCAAAGCCTGATGAAGACAAGTTTTTGGGTAGAAGTATCACAAAGCACAAAGAGACCATGGATGTGGTTGTAAGGAGGAACATGGCTATTATCTTCAGAGAGGGAAAGAGCATATGTGTGATGCAAGGACATCCCAAATTCTCAATAGCCAAGAGGGAAGAAACCAGAAGGTTGAAGGAAGAAGCCAAACAGCTAAAGGCTGACAAAAGCACAAGCAAAGCTTGAAAAATAGCTAAAGTCAAGTCAGGCTGAAGAACAGAAAGAAATTGAAGACAAAAGTGAAGATGAAGCTGTGGGGGACATGGTTGATACTGATATGGAAGAGAGATAAGGAAAGAGAAGAATGGCAGAAAGGGAACGAAAGAAGGCCAATGCAAAGAGAAAGATGGTAGATAAGACTGAAGAAACCCAATCAAAATCCAAACCACTACCTTCTATTCCTGAACCCATTGTGCCTGACCCCTTCATGAACATTCATAGTGAAACAATCATTCCCAAGGAGGAACCATTGATTGGGACACCATCAAATTTCCCACCTGAAAGGAATATGTCCTAAGTCCAATCATGTATTAGGATTTAGGAATAACTTCCTGTGTAATCTGTTTTGATTTCATTGATATTAATAAAGACTTTTTTTGTTTTTATTACGGGCTCTATCTATTTAAGTGTTTAAATAAGATATACCATAGTTTATAGTAAAGCTTTTTATGGATTATGATGATCATAATAGTGAGACCTAAAAGATGGTACTCTAAACTTAAATAGTTTCTGGTCGTAGGATTACTAACTGGTAATTAATAATCCGCAGAGCTCGGTACTACTATGCTTGCTTCATTATGAGGATGTCTGTTCTCATAGACATTTGTGTGGTGACACTATAGCTAGTATGTGGCGCTTATTATGGAATAAGTTCACTGAACATGACTCGCACACTGAACAACTGATGAGTTCACTCACGCGTCCGCAGTTGTTCATATAGTGATAGTTGTATAAGTATCCTTAGACTTGAGGTCATCATAGTCATCTTGTGTACACTGAACTATGCTTTGGTTTAGTTCTTAGTCTCCAGGGACAATTATTAGGGCTCTACTGGGTATAGGAATTTGTACACGAAGATAGTGTATGATCAATAAGGATCTACCCCTTCCAGTGAAGGAAGCGAATGTTCAAGGCTGATTCACTTATGCTAGTTCAGGAATCTCTGGCCAGAGTAAATGAAATTAGAAAGGAGTTTCTAATTTGCATAGAACTACGCATAGTAAATGGTAAGCAAGTGATTGATTAGATAGGCTTGACACGAGATCCATGCCTTGTATTTAATCGGGACATTGTAGGTGAAAGGCATATGGCATAGCCTATTTGTATATTCGAGGATATAACTCAACTCAAATAAGAATGTAATAAGTAAATAGTGGATCTATCGTCAGAGAGATCTCACAAAGTAACATCTGTCAAAGGGTTAAGAAACATTATTCATCTACAGACTTGAAGACTTAATTCACTGGAAGAAGCTCAAGAAATTGATCAAGCCTCAGTGATATAAATCAAGATTGTGGATTTAATCAAGTGACAGAGATCTCGTCAGGGTATCAATTAATTACAAGGATTTAATCTGAAGAAAATCAAGAGTATCAAGGTCAAGGCTTGAAGAAACGTCACGGAAGTTAGTCACTCATGAACCAGACAGTACATCGAGTGTCAACATTGAAGTGGTGGAATTGATTCATAATTGACAGTAATTTTCAGAAGATTTTCAGAAGAATGGTTGCTGCTCAAGATTAGTATTAATTCTCTATTAATTAATTAAGTCAAATAATTTAATTAAGAAAATAAATTATATCTGCAAAGATTAATTTTTGATTTGAATTAATTGATTATTGAATTAATTGATTAATTAATTCAGAATTAATATTAAGGATTTTCAGAATTATTATTAGATTAAAATCTATTAATAATTCAGTAAGACAATTGATTTGAACTACTATGACAATCGGTATGACAATTGATAGTCATACCGAAAGTCTTGCTAGTTCATTCTGATTGTCTTGCTAGCTATTGGGATTGTCTTGCTAGTTCAAGAGGATAGTCTCACCGAAAGTCCTACCAGTTCAAATGGATTGTCATACCAGTTCATTTGATTGTCTTGCCGAAAGTCTTGCTGAGTAACTGGATTGTTTTGTTTACTTAAACAAAAAACAGCAGAAGACATTCATGCAATAATTCAACAAAAACACAAGTCAAGAACACAGCAGAAAACAAAGGCACAACATTTTATTTTTCATCTGCTTTATTCAAGATCAAAATTCTAGATTGAAAAGTTAAATCCAATCCACTAGAATTATTTATCTTGTTCTTGTGTATCAATCTAGCGGATTAAAATCCCTAGAACTTAATCTCAAATCGCATTTAGCATTTGATCTTTTAATTGCAAAATAGAAAAAGTTCATGTCGAATTTATTCTAGATTTGTAATAATTGATTTGAGATTAATCCCTTGTAACCGATACCGTAGTTGTAACACCTTTCAAGTTTAATAAAAGTTTTATTTAACTTGACTTTGTTTCACATTTTTATTCCGCATTTTAGTTCGATGAACCGGTCATTGTTTGCATTCAAACCCCCCCCCTTCTACAAACAAATTGGGACCTAACAATTGGTATCAGAGCCTTCTGATTAACGTACAAATCTAGATCCTAGACTTTTGTGTTTCTTTCACTTCTTGAATTTTTTATTCACTCAAAAAATTCATAATGACTACACAAAAGTTGGAACCGTTAAAATTCCACTTTTCGATAAAGAAATTATGTTATGTGGAAGAAGAAGATGCTACTGTTTTTACAAGTTGCTAATCCCAAATATTTGCAAGTGTTAAAGAAGGGTCCAAAATTCCTATGGTTATTGAACCAGAGGTAATAGAAAATGATGTGGTGATCACCAAAGCGAGAACTTATGTGAAAGATCCTGAGGATTTCTCTCCTGCTGAAATAGAAGAAGCCTCTCTGGATGCTAGCCTTCAATTAATTTTAGTAGATTCCCTTAATCCCTTGATGAATAGACATGTGATGAATTGTAAAGATTCCAAACATATCTGGGAAACTATTGAGATTATTAATGAAGGCACAGAGGAAGTTAGGGAGAACAAGCTAGAAATCCTAACCTCTGAGTATGAATACTTTAAATCCAATCCAGGAGAAGGAATCACTGAAGTGTTTGAGAGGTACAATGCATTGATCAACAACCTGAACATTAATGGTAAATACTATTCCATCAGGGAGGTCAACAAAAAGTTCCTTTTAACACTGCCAACTCATCTCGAACATAGAATCACTGCCATAAGAGAAGCAAGAGATCTGAGTGAGATTTCTTTGGAAAGGCTCTATGGTGTGTTAAAGACTTATGAGTTGGAGCAGATTCAGCAGAAGGAAGTTTACGGGAAGGAAGAGTGGTCAGCACGTCTACTGCTCTAGTAGCTGATGAACAACAACAACAACCACAATATCAACAACAATCTCAACAGTCAGAAAGAATGGTACAGTCTTCCAAGGTTGAAGATAATGTGATAGTAGCAGAATTTGATCCTCCTACTATAAATCAATCAGGAGATGATTATTATTCCTTGGAAGAACTGGAGCAATTGGAGGATGAGTCAATGGCCCTGATTGTCAAGAGATTCTCAAATGTCAGATTCAAAAGGAATCCCAAGTTGAAGTACTAAGTCCAACTACAACAGATTCCAGAAAGGTGGATCTTCATCTTCTAACACCAGCAGTGGTGGGTATAAAACAGGGATGGTTGATCGAAGCACCATTCGATGCTTCAACTGCAATGAGTTGGGATACTTTGCCACAGAATGCAGGAAGCCAAAACAAGCAAGGAAGAACTCTTACGATTCTAATCAAAAGAGTAATCTGAAAGGGCTTACCTGGCAAAGGGAAGAAGCTGGGATGATACTGACAGTGAAGATGAAGAAGTTGGGAATCTTGCTCTCATGGCTAGTGATGCAAACACCTCATCGTCAAGAAAAGAGGTAAAATTTACTGATGCTGAATTAGTTTATCATCTAGGAGGTTCCTTAGATTGTGCTCGTCGTGATAATGAATTGTTAAATCAACAAATCAAAGACCTTGAGAAAGAGGTCAATGAATTAAGACTTGTGCACATTAATCAAGATAAATTAAAAGAACAAGTATCTTTTCTAGAGAATAGAGTTGACTGTTATAGACAACTTGAAACTATTCTCAAAGACAAGATCACCGGTCTTGAGGCTAAGGTTAAAGCTTACTTTAATTCTTGTTCGAAGTCCAAAGAGTTTTACAATAAGCAAGCTGTTAATCAAACATCTGGTATAGGTTATGATTACAATGCTGCTATTGGAAAATTAGGCATAAACTCCCCTCCTCATGTCTGTGCTAAAGGCAGGGAAGTACCACATGTGCTTAAGGGTGTTGATGAACCCCTCTATAAAGAATCAATTGCTGAACCATTTGATGAGACCTCTTTTATTATTCAAGAAGAAATCCGTGCTGAAGATAATGCTAATGAGAAAGCTGTCTCCAAGGTCAAGTGTGTCAAAAGTTCCAGTCAAGGTTGTGAAAGCAACTGAGACTAACTCAGACACACATGAGTTGGATAACACAAATGCCATGTCTACCATGCATAAGTTGCCTATTGTTAATCCCTCTCATACAGCATGTGGTGTTCCTGATTGTATGTCTTGTGCTTTTAATATGATGTTTGCTTATTTTAATGGTAAGCATGTTTCTAATGATAAGACTACTCCTCGTCAGCATGTGAATAATAGAAAGCATGATAGGTCTAAGACTGCTAGTCCTCCTAAAGCTAGAAAGGAGACATTTGTGCCTAAGCCTAAACAGAAATTTGTCAAGGCTGTTCACAAGGTCAAATGTTCAGTCATTGAGAACGTTGAGAATATTAAAATTAAGAATGTTGTTTTGCCTGATAAAGGCCAATTTTACAAGTATGCCGGACCCAGCCAAGCTTGGGTTCCGAAGAAGGTCTAATCCATTTGTATTGCAGGGCATTAAACAGGTACAACCGGTAGTGTGGATTCTTGACAGCGGATCGTCAAGACATATGACCGGAGATAGAGCCCTGCTATCAAATGTGGTTGAGAAAGCTGGCCCAGTGGTTACCTTTGGAGATAACAGCAAAGGTTTAACGGAGGGATATGGCTGTTTGCTAGCTGGAAATGTTATCATTGAAAATGTGTATGTTGTGCAAGGACTTGAACACAATCTGCTTAGCATTAGTCAGTTCTGTGATAACGGCTACAATGTTTTATTCGACAAGCTGAAGTGTCAGATTCTGCACAAGAAAAGTGAAAAACCCTCCTTAATGGGAATCCGGAAAGGAAATCTGTTCGTAGCTGACATGAACTCTGGAAGCAATCCTGAAGTCAATTGCTTCTATGCAAAGGCATCGTCAGATGAGAGTTGGCTATGGCACAAGAGACTTTCTCATCTCAATTTCAAAACAATGAATTCTCTTGTAAAAAGAGAATTGGTAAGAGGTCTGCCTCAGCTGGAATTCTCTCCAGAAGGACTATGTGAGGCTTGCCAGAAAGGAAAGTCAAAGAAAGCAAGTCACAGAGGCACTGACACATCTTCCATAACTGGTGTTCTGCAATTATTGCACATGGATTATTTGGACCAGTTAATGTCCTTTCGTGTCAAAGAAGTGTTACTGTCTTGTGATAGTTGATGACTATTCCAAGTATACGTGGGTTTTATTTCTTCACTCTAAGGATGAAACACCACAGTTGTGATTGATCATATCAAGATGATTGAGTTAGATTCTAACGTCCCTGTTAGAGCAATAAGGTCAGATAATGGAACAGAATTCAAGAATTCACTTCTCAATGGATTCTGTACAGACAAAGGGATTACCAGACAATTTTCAGCTCCTAGAACCCCTCAGCAAAATGGAGTGGTAGAAAGGAAGAATCGTACATTGATTGAAGTCTGCAAGAACGATGTTAAGTGAATCAGGTCTTCCAATGTACTTTTGGGCTGAAGCTGTCAATACTGCATGTTATACTCAGAATCGAACTCTAATCAACAAAGACTTCATGAAAACTCCTTATGAGATTTTGAATGAACAGAAACCTTCTATCAAATACTTTCATGTATTTGGTGCCAGATGCTTCGTGCTCAAGGATGGAGATGAGCGTCGTGGTAAATTCGAGGCAAAGGCATATGAGGGTATTTTTGTTGGATATGGAAGAAGATCATACAGAGTGTATATCATTGATCAACACAAAGTAACTGAAAGTGTTCAATGTTACATTTGATGACACTAAACTCCCTAGTATCCAAACTGAAGATCCTTCTGAGAAACTGAAGTTTGATGATATGTCAGATTCAGAATCAGAACATGGTCAAGAACCTGAGGTTGTTGCTGGTGAAGAACCTGTTAATCATGATGATACTCAAGGTAATAGTGAATGGAAACTTTGGCAACAATGGAGATACCACTGCTACTGAGTGGAGAATCTTCAAGTCAACATGGCAACAACTCAGGGGGAGATGCTGAAGGATCATCTAGTAGGACACAACATCCAATTGAGTTTCAAGGCGAATCATCAAGATCAAATCTTCCAAGACAGACTGTCTGGAATAAAGCTCATCCTTTTGAGTTGATTATTGGTGATCCAGATGTTGGAGTCAGAACTAGACGTGCTACTCAAAATGAGTGTCTATTCTCAGGATTTCTTTCTGAGATGGAACCTAAGAAGATTGAAGAAGCACTAACTGATCCAGATTGGGTGATTGCTATGCAAGATGAACTCAATCAGTTTGAAAGTCAACAAGTCTGGAAACTTGTACCTAGACCTACACACAAAGAAAGCTGTTGGTACTAGGTGGGTATTCAGGAATAAACTAGATGAAGATGGTGTAGTTACAAGAAACAAGGCAAGACTGGTAGCAAAAGGGTATTCTCAAGCTGAAGGCATTGATTATGATGAAACCTATGCTCCAGTGGCTAGACTTGAGGCCATCAGGATATTTCTGGCATTCGCAGCATTCTCAAACTTTAAAGTTTATCAAATGGATGTCAAGAGCGCCTTTCTGAAATGGAAAGTTGGATGAAGAGGTATATGTAGAGCAACCTCCTGGTTTTGAAGATCCAGATCATTTGGATTTTGTCTTCTTTCTTTTCAAGGGCTATCTATGGGCTCAAACAGTCTCCAAGAAAATGGTATGACACTCTCTCTGAATTTCTTATTGAAAATAGCTTTAGTAGAGGTGTCATAGACAAAACTCTCTTTTCTAAAAAACATAAGAATGATACTATATTAGTCCAAGTCTATATGGATGATATAATATTTGGGTCTACTAATGATAATCTCTGTAAGAGATTTGCTAAGTTAATGCACAGCAAGTTTGAAATGAGCATGATGGGAGAGCTGAAAGTTCTTTCTTGGATTACAAGTAAATCAAAGGTTAGATGGAATATTTATTTGTCAATCCAAGTATCTCAAGGAACTCCTCAAAAAGTACAATCTAGAGGATTCTGTATCAGCAAGGACTCCATCAACTACAGCTGTCAAGCTTGGACCATGTGAAAACTCCATTAAGGTAGATGTCACAAGCTACAGAGGTATGATTGGCTCGTTACTCTATCTTACTGCAAGTAGACCAGATATTATGTATGCTACATGCTTATGTGCAAGGTTCCAAGCGGATCCTAGAGATATTCATCTCGTTGCTGTTAAACGAATCTTAAGATATCTTAAGGGAACACCAAATCTAGGTATTTGGTACCCTAAAGAATCTGGTTTTAACCTTGATTGGATATACAGATTCAGATTACGCAGGAAGTGTTGTTGATAGGAAAAGCACCTCAGGGAGTTGTCAATTCCTAGGAAGCAGGCTAGTCTCATGGTACAACAAGAAACAGCAAACAGTTTCCAACTCAACGGTCGAGGCTGAATATATTGCTGCTGGAAGCTGCTGTGCTTAGATCTTGTGGATTAGGAACTAGCTACGAGACTATGGCTCTGTATTAAACAAAATTCCTATTTTATGTGACAATACAAGTGCAATAGCCATCACCAACAACCCTGTGCAGCACTCGAGGACAAAGCACATTGACATCAGGTATCATTTATTAGAGAGCACGTCATGAGTGGTACTGTTGAACTATTTTTTGTTCCAACAGAAGAACAAATAGCAGATATTTTTACTAAACCACTTGATGAATCCACATTTACCAGATTAGTTGGTAAATTGGGCATGTTGAATAGTTTTAGTGATTAATTTAGTTAATATCTGAGATCTGTTCTTGAATGAATTTATAAATGAATTTTTCATAAATGAAAAATTTATCTGCAAATTTATTTTATCATTTTATCATATGTCTTGCTTATTTCTATGGAATTTTTTATTATCTTAACTTATTTATTTACTCAAATTGTTAATTTTAATGTCTCAGAATATTTTATTTTCTCCAAAAATATTTTTCTATGAATTTAATTTGTTAAAATTCAAAAGAAATCTATTTTTGGACTGAAAATATTATTATCTCTGAAATATTTTAATTATTTTAATTTTGTAAATATTTTCTGAATTTCTACTATTTATATAAGACTTTATTTCAGGTTTCCATATTTTCTGTACATATTTGATTGTCTTTCTACTGAAATGACAATCGGCAAGACAATTAAAATTGTCTTGCTGAAAATTGCTGAAAATCATTTCAGTACTTATATATATACACATATATACATATTAATTATGTTTGTAAACGTTTTATTTCCAGAATGACAATCGGAAAGACAATTGAAATTGTCTTGTTGCAAGTCATTTCAGTATATAATTGTCATTTTAGTGTTTTTCAGTATAGTTTTATACTGACAAGACAATCGGTATGACTATCAATTGTCTTGCCAGTTATAAACATTATATATATATATTTTCTTTTATTTTATACTGGTATGACAATCGGTATGACTATCAGATTGTCATACCAGTTATATTTATTTAGTGTTTATTACTTTTATTGCTTTTATTTTTTTTCTTCTTCTTTCTTTTCTGTTTTTAAGCTGATATGACAATCGGTATGACAATCCCGGATTGTCATACCAGTTATACTACTTAATCATTTTTGTGGCTGTTTTAATCTTCATCAGTTCATTTTCTTTCAAAATTTCAACAGTCTCCTTCTTTCTCTCTCTCTCTCTCTCTCTCTCTCTCTTCGAACAGCTACTCCCAATTCGCCATTTGATCTTCCTTGCTCGAGTTTTACTCAGCATACAAAAATCATCACTCCTGTGATATATACATACAAGTATATACATACAGAAGTGCTGTTGGATTTTTGTTAAAAAAAAATCAAATCAGTTTCTATTTGTTGATTTTGGGTATTTTTTATTTTATTTATTTTATTTTTAATTTCTGATTGTGTCTTTTGGCTTGTCAAATCTGCGTTTGTGAGTTAAGAATTTTAACGAGATACATTTCTGTCTAAATTTTTCGATTATAATTAATTTGATTCGAATTATTAAATTAATTTAATTAATTCGAATTTTCTTAATAGTATTCTTAAAATTCTGAAAGTGTGTGTCTTATTATTATTTTAAATGGCTCTCAATTTCCAAATTGTCGCGCATAATCAGGTTGGTTATTTTAATCCAGAAAAATGTGATGTAGAAAAATTTAAGCCGTGGATTAGATTTTTAAATGATCATTCGATTGTTAGCTCTGCTATTAAATCAAATGTGATTTTAAATGTCGATCTGCTTAGACTGATTTGCACAACCTCTACTGTGGCCGATGATTCAAAATCTTTTTCATTCACCGTGGCAAACACACAGTATGTAGTTGATGAATCAGTCATCAATCAGGCGTTAAATTTTCTATTGGACAATTTCTGTAATTTACCCTCTGAAAATGATATCACAAACTTTTTCCATGCTATTCACTATCAGGGGGTGATCAATTTAACCAAACTTTCAAAATCCAATTTGGTGTCTGAATGGGATATTTTCTTCGATACACTTTCTAAAGTGTTTGCCAACTGCACTAAATCCAACTTTCACAACATCACTTCCACTCTGCAGTATATTGGTCTTGCGGTTGTTTTCAATCAAAGGATCAATTTTGGCAAACTACTTTTTCCCATTCTCTTGAGACGTCTCACTACTGCTTTACGTGATCATTCTACAAATCGTAGGGTATCATGTTACTATGCTCGTTTTCTCATGCTTATAGCAGATTATCTTCTCACACCTGAACACAAAGCCCTTTTTGCTAACTCTGCAGTAACCGAACCCCCTCCAGTAAGCAAAAAGATTTACACCCGCCAAGACACAACCTTTAAATTCATGCAAGTTCCAGTACTTGTATCTGCTTTCATGGCCACTTATATTCCTTTACCTATTTTCAATCTTCCCGGTCATGAACAGCAACCTCAACCTCCAGTGGTTCAAGCCACCCAGGCTCCTCCAACATCAGATGCTCTTCCTTTATAGGTAGTAATTCCTCACTCTCACTCCATTCCTACTTCTGTTGAAAGACCCCCAGTGGTTGATAGGGCTGACCACGAAGTTGTAGAACCACAGCTTCAATCCCAGGTCATGATGCCAAATACAGAGTCACATTCTATCTCAACCTCTCCCCCACTGTCTAAAATGTTACCCAGAAGGTTAATAGGAAGTAGTGCATTGTTAAATGTGAGTGAACCCTCAGCTCTGCCTCCTCCAAAGAAAAGAAGAACTTATACTGAGGCATCTGAAAGCCCATCTTTGTCCTCCCAATAGGACATGGACTTTGAAATGGCCAATGAACAGTTACTAGAGACATTCTCTCAATAGGATGAATCTATTGAAATTCGCCATAGGGCCATGGCATCTTGTACTTAGTCAAGCACAATTCCATTACTCACAATGGAACCATACATACCCTCAGATGATACTCAGGACACAGAGCGAGGAGTGCACATAGAGTCTGTTACAGTGTCTTCCATAGTTACGGCAGAAGAGCAGTCACATGCTTCTGAGGGAAAATCTGACTCTCAGCCACCCTTAATAGAGTCATTTTCTCCCCTCCCAGATCAAACACCTATGGCTCCCTCACGGGATTCTCCACTCGCAGATTTATCTGGAGAAAGTGGAGGGCAACTCGGTCAATCTATCCCTGAAGCAATTCAGACATCTATTTCACATGAAATGATAGGTTTGACTGAGGATCGGGACTCGCGAATTCCCATTGCACCACCACTGACCTCTCTTGAAGAGGCTAGGGTGATTTTAACTGCAGGTACAGAAGAACAACAACAGGAAGACTCCTCATGAGCAATTATATTGAGAGGAACACAAGCACGTGAGGTGAGTGAACCAAACACGAATGAAATTCAGGTGAGAGCACACACAGACACTGATACTGTAAACTTGTTAGCTCAAATTGCTGCTCTAAAAGAAGAACTTGCTAAAAGCCAAGCTGAAGCTCAAGCATTAAAAGCACAAGTGGTTGAACGGTCTTCTTCTTCCACCTCTGTCAACAATCAGCTGGCACTCATAAGGAATGATATCTCAGATCTCAAGAACACTGTCACACCAAAGCTCAATTCCATTCAGGAAACTCCAACTTTATCAGCTGATGACATTTCTGACTTCTGCTCTCTACATAAAGGATGACTTCTCTTGAAGATTTGGTTGAAATGAATCATTCACTGGATTCCTCTAGATTTCTGAAGATAGAGACAGGTATGGAACATCTGAATGAAGGGATGAAGCACCTGTACTACATGATCAAAAATTCTCACTGTCCCAATGAAGAACAAAGGACTTACTTTGAAGGGCCGTCTGGTGAAGGCTCAGGCTCGGGAGGTGATGGAGGTCATGGAGGATCTGAGGGAAAGTCAGTAGAGGATCCCTCAACTAAGGGGGAGAAGAAAGGGAGTAGTGAAAAGGGGAAAGAAAAAGATACCTCTGCTGGGGACAAAGGAAAGGCTGATGATGTCTATTACAGTGGAGAACAGGATGACTTTGATATTTTTGACATTCCCACTGAACCAGTCTTGGAAGATAAAGATGGTTTATTTGAAGCTGAAGAGGAAAGTGATTTTGGAGAATGGGAAGAGGAAGCTACAGTGGATCCTATCTTTGAGAAAGAGTTTCAGCAGCAGCAGTCAGAGATGAAAAGAAAAGAAGCTGAACTCAAAAAGGTCTCCCAGATCATTGACATGAGGAAAGACATACAAAGAACAGAAACTCTTCAAAAGCAACGTCTTCATGACATTAAGGCTCAAGAAAGGAGAAGAGATGTCAGACTGAAGATTGGTGAAAAATGGGATGAAGCTAGGAGAGTACTTGATATGCCTCAGCTGAGCACTAACAATGATAGACAGTTCTTACATCTTCTTGACAAGCTGGAAATCTCAAATCCTAACAATGACATGTACATGAATGCTATCAAGACTGAAGTCTCAAGGATCACAGCTGCTTTTGATAGATCCCTAAATGAGATGAGCATTTTTGTATATTATCAGAGTGAAGGATCTTTCAAGGTGTCACTTCATCTGTTTGAGAATCGTTCTTTGTCAGAGATTTGGGTTCTTCTCAACAAGGTAAAAAGAAGCTCAGAATTGAATGAAGTTCTTCGAGAAAGGCTTAAAGAGTTTGCCAGCAGGGCTAGTCCTCAAGTGGTCAACAATCCTCATCAGGTGAGATTCTTTAAGTCTGATTGTCTTCAAATCTGTCAGCTAGATGTACAATCTCTTAAAGACTACTCAGCTAAGCATCTGGTCTGGATGGAACATCATTTAAGAACTGCTAGATACTCATCCATGTTGAAGACTCAAGCTGCTGATTTGATTCAAGCTTATTATGAAAAGAATATTAAAAGGTACAATCAGATCAAGAATAAGCTGAAGTCAGTTGGAGTTCAACCAGTCAGACCAACAAGCTTCACTTCAGAAAAGGATCGTGTCTTTGACAAAGAGTTGCTTCAAGATTTAGAAGAAGGTGAAGTCAGAAGAGAAGACAAATGAAGTCAATTAGCTCAAAACTCAATGTAATATGATTAGAGCTTTATGAATCAAGATAGTCTAATGTAGTTATATGTTCAGGCTAGACGAACATCTATCTTGTATTCACTTGTAAATTTCTTTTGGAATCTGGAAAATGTTAAATATAATCCAGAACTTTTCTGCTATTTACTTTGCATTACTGTTTATATCTTTTTCTTATTTATTAGTTGAGTTATCCTCTAGGTATTTGTTGTTATTGTCTAACAAGCAAATAGGGGGAGATTGAAAGGCATATGGCATAGCCTATTTGTATATTTGAGGATATAACTCAACTCAAATAAGAATGTAATAAGTAAATAGTGGATCTATCGTCAGAGAGATCTCACAAAGTAACATCTGTCAAAGGGTTAAGAAACATTATTCATTTACAGATTTGAAGACTTAATTCACTGGAAGAAGCTCAAGAAATTGACCAAGCCTCAGTGATATAAATCAAGATTGTGGATTTAATCAAGTGACAGAGATCTCGTCAGTGTATCAATTAATTACAAGGATTTAATCTGAAGAAAATCAAGAGTATCAAGGTCAAGGCTTGAAGAAACGTCACGGAAGTTAGTCACTCATGAACCAGACAGTACATCGAGTGTCAACATTGAAGTGGTGGAATTGATTCATAATTGACAGTAATTTTCAGAAGATTTTCAGAAGAATGGTTGCTGCTCAAGATTAGTATTAATTCTCTATTAATTAATTAAGTCAAATAATTTAATTAAGAAAATAAATTATATCTGCAAAGATTAATTTATTGATTAATTGAATTAATTGATTAATTGAATTAATTGATTAATTATTTCAGAACTAATATTAAGGATTTTCAGAATTATTATTAGATTAAAATCTATTAATAATTCAGTAAGACAATGTGATTTGAACTACTATGACAATCGGTATGACAATTGATAGTCATACCGAAAGTCTTGCTAGTTCATTCTGATTGTCTTGCTAGCTATTGGGATTGTCTTGCTAGTTCAAGAGGATAGTCTCACCGAAAGTCCTACCAGTTCAAATGGATTGTCATACCAGTTCATTTGATTGTCTTGCCGAAAGTCTTGCTGAGTAAACTGGATTGTTCTGTTTACTTAAACAACAAAAACACAGCAGAAGACATTCATGCAATAATTCAACAGAAAACACAAGTCAAGAACACAGCAGAAAACAAAGGCACAACATTTTATTTTTCATCTGCTATATTCAAGATCAAAATTCTAGATTGAAAAGTTCAATCCAATCCACTAGAATTATTTATCTTGTTCTTGTGTATCAATCTAGCGGATTAAAATCCCTAGAACTTAATCTCAAATCGCATTTAGCATTTGATCTTTTAATTGCAAAAATAGAAAAAGTTCATGTCGAATTTATTCTAGATTTGTAATAATTGATTTGAGATTAATCCCTTGTAACCGATACCGTAGTTGTAACACCTTTCAAGTTTAATAAAAGTTTTATTTAACTTGAATTTTGTTTCACATTTTTATTCCGCATTTTATTCGATTAAACGGTATTGTTTGCATTCAACCCCCCTTCTACAAACAAATTGGGACCTAACAGTAGGGTAGAAGGAGTTTATTGTACGGTAACTATTCACTGAATAGGTTCTTGGTATTCTAAGCAGTGAATTCATATTATCCGGATAGTCGCGATATGCTGAGAAGTATCCCTCACGATGTAGAATAAATATGATTAATTAATTAATCATATTTAATAAATTAGAGAATTTATATAAATAATGATAAAATAGTTTTATTATTATTTATTTCTACTACCGACTTAATATTGAACCTACAGGGTCACACCATAAAAAGAGAATGATTTAATGGTGGAAGAATTAATTAATAATGGCTAATAATTATTTATTTGTGAAATAAATAATTAATGGGCAAATTTAATAATTGATTAAATGAGATTTAATTAATTATAAATTAATTAAGAAAAGTTCTTAATATTATTAATTAAGGATTTAATTTTTGGAAATTAAATCAAGAGAGAGAATTATTTCTAAAGTGTTTAGAAAAAGGATTAATAATTAAAAGGTGTTTTAATTATTAATGAGAATAATAAATGGGATAATAATAATAATATTTATGGGAAAATTTCAGCTGAAAATTTTGCCTATAAATATACTATTATAGACCTTATTTTCATTCGAACCCAAAAAAAACCCAAAAAGTTTGGAAAACCCAATTCTCTCCACCTCCTTCCTCCTCCTTAACATCGTTTTCTTGGTGGATACCGGTGGAGTGCTTCACACTTGAGGAGCAACTGCTAAGGATCTCTGATCGTTGTCTCCGAATTATTTTAAAGGTTAGATTCGATCCCTCGAATTTTTATTCATGATCTGTATGCTTTTATTTGGATTTTATATGTGCGAAAGTGTTTTGCCATGCCTCCGCTGCGATTAAAATCTAACATTGGTATCAGAGCGTAGGTTGTATGCATATAGATCTGTGGTAAAAATTTCAGAATTTTATGTGCTTGTATGAATTAATTATGATTTTTACAAGTTATATCATGGATTAATTTTGTCTGATGAGAAATCATTTCTCAGAATAATTTTGAATATTGATCTGGGTTCTACAAGTGTTGTATATCGCCTAAGTATTTTTTTCATAATTTTATGATGTATAGATTTTTTATTATGAATTTTTGAAGTTCTTGTAATTAAAATTCATAATTAAATAAGTAAATATATGTAAATATAGTATATATATGTTTGTATTGCTTGTCTACATAATCTGTGATGTTGCACGGAGAAAGACACAGAAAAGGACGGCTGTCAGGCGTTGTCAGGCGCGGAGTTCGAGGCAACGGAGGCTGCTGCAAAAGAAAAAAAAATAGGGGTGTCACGCATTTCGGGAATGCGTTACACACCTGTGGCGCATTCACGGATTGTGTTACACCTTTTAATTGGTTAAAAGGGTTGTAACGCATCACCGGAATGCGTTACAGGGCTTGTAACGCGTTCCTGTAATGCGTTACAGCCCGACTGTTTACATTAAAATTGATTTTCTGGGAGTTTCGTAACTCCGTTTTAGGCGTGCAATATACCGTTGGATTCATTTTTCCGAAATGGATCTAATGGAGTTTATATAAAATTTTTGAACTGTTTATATTTCTGAAAGTGTTTTAAAGCTGTTTTTAACTGTTTTTAATTGCTTTTAAATGCTTCATGTGATACATAGAGATGTATAATGCTTAGACTAATGTGCTGGATGATATAACATGCCTACCTTGATGTTTATTCATGTTGATATATGTGATATATGCTTAGTTTATCATGCGATGATAGATTTAGGTGAACTTAAATGAACATAAGGCGTTTGTTAGACAACCTAGTATAGTGAAATTGTTTCATAACCTTAAGAATAATATTATGAATACAATCACGAGATTCTTGTGTTTATGAAACACGTAATTGAATATGAATTTTTGATATGAGAGAAAGGATGATTCTGTCAACAACAGATTTCTATCTGTAAGAAAGGGTTATTAAGTGACGTCTCTTGACAATGCTCCACCCGATCTGGGAATCATCTGATTATTGATTATTGATTTGAAATATTCTATTTAAAAGGAAGAATCTCTTTATAATATGATTATGATTGTAAAGTAATATAATCCCTCTAAAATTAAATAATATCAAGTAGTAATTGGCCAATGACACAACGGGCTTGTGTCGGTCATAGCCTTCCAACATGATAGAAAAGTAGTTCTTATTTTTGAATCATTGTCGGTTTGTGCTACAGCCGAGGGCTTTGATTTCTAAATAAGAAATACTTGTCTATTACATAGAGATGTGTACATTGAATAAGAATCTAAAGGTCGGTACGTGCTACAGCGTGGGCCTTTGGGGACTGATTCAACTGTACGGAATGTTGGGTTAGACTTGACTTAGAATATTGAGTTTGTCGTGCCACAGCCGAGACTCAATTATTCAAGAGGCTAAAGTTTGATTAGGGAATAACATAAGATGTAATTGACAAGAGTTGTCTGCCTATTGAACATTACATGGCGGTTCGTGCTACAGCCGGGGTTGTGTAATGGAATGTAGGATCCCTATTCCCACTAGCATTATGAATGCTTAATTTTTCACGTAGGGGGTTGAATAAATTAGGTAAACTAGTGGGAGCCACTTATGAATAAAGACCCGATTCATATAGTGTTTTAAAATGAAATCGAATATTTGCTAAGTGTTGTTATGTGTTTATCATTTACAGATTTACTTTGTACGTTATGTCTTCTGCACTATCACTCAGGAGCATACTGGATGCTCACAAATTGACTGGTCCTAATTATGCTGACTGGCTTCGAAACTTGAGAATTGTTCTCAGGATTGAGAAGCTGGAATACGTGATTGACTCACCTAAGCCTACTGAACCTGCTAGTGATGCACATAATGATGAACATGTTATGTATTGTAAGTGGATAGATGATGCAAATATTGCCCAATGCATCATGCTAGCTTCCATGAACATTGAGCTATAGAAGCAATATGAGCATATGGATGCTCACACTATCCTCATGCATCTACAAGAGTTGTATGATGTGGCAGGGAGGACAGCTCGATATGAGATATGGAAGGTGTTGTTCGGTTGTAGGATGTCTGAGGGATCATCTGTGAATGACCATGTACTTAAGATGATCAATTTGATTGAACGTCTTGGACAACTTGGTTTTGCCATGGATGGGGAGCTGAGCCAAGACTTGGTCTTGCAATCGCTTCCGAGTTCGTTCTCGCAGTTTGTTGTGAACTTTCACATGAATAAGTTGGATGTCAGCCTGCCTGAACTCCACAACATGTTGAAGACTGCGGAATCGAATTTTCCCCCTAAGAAGAGTTTTGTTCTTCTAATTGGTGAAGGTTCTAATCCTAAGAAAAGGAAGAGGAACCCTTCTAAGAAGAAGAAAGTAGGTGAGAAAATGCCGGTTCCACCAAAAGCTGAAGACCCCAAGAGCAAAGTTGTTTATTTTCACTGGAACAAGGTAGGGCACTGGAAGAGGAACTGCAAGGTTTACCTTGCAGAATTGAAGAAGAAGAAGGGTAGTGAGACTACCGCTTCTGATTCAGGTATGTTCATGATAGAAGTGAATATGTCATTAAATCAAATTTCTACTTGGGTATTAGATACCGCCTGTGGTTCTCATATCTGTAATTTATTGCAGGGACTAAGGAGAAGTAGGACTCTTGAGGAAGAGGAGGTGATTCTACTGATGGGAAATGGAGCAAGAGTTGCTGCTTAAGATGTAGAATCATTTCATTTACATATGCCTACGGGCAAGACTATTATTTTAAATAATTGTTATTTTGTTCCCTCGATTGTGAGGAATATTATTCCCATGTTAAACTTGGCTGGATTTTCATTTATTATTGAGAATAATGAATGTTCTATTCTTAGAGATAATATTCTTTATGGACGTGGTACTTTAAATAATGGTCTGTATAAATGTGACATAATTTACTTCAGATTGAACAAACTAATAAAAGAAAAGGGATGATGAAAATCTCACTTCATTATGGCACTGCAGTCTCCATTTAATAGACATGGAGAGAGGACTGCAAATTTGCTAGGAATGGTACATACAGATGTATGTGGACCAATGTCTAAGCAAGCCATGGGTGGATTTTCATACTTCATTACTTTCATAGATGATAGATCTAGATTCGGATATGTGTTTGATGAAACACAAGTCTGAGGCCTTTGAAAAGTTCAAAGAATATAAGTATGAAGTGGAGAAACAAACCAAACAGAGTATTATAATTCTTCGATTAGATCGAGGTGGTGAATACTTTAATGGAGTGTTTCTAGATTTTCTCAAAGTAAATGGTATAGTCTCCCAGTGGACTCCTCCAGATTGGTATCTGAAAGGAGAAATTGAACTTTGTTAGACATAGTTCGGTCCATGATGAGCTATGAGAATCTTCCAGTATTCCTATGGGGTTATGCATTGGAAACCTCAGCATATTTACTGAATAAGGTGCCTTCCAAATCTGTTCCTCAAACTCCGTATGAGATATGGAAAGAAAGGAAACCGAGTCTTAAACACGTTAAGATTTGGGGATGTCCAGCTTATGTCAAGTAAGTTGACCCATATAAGCTGGAATATCGATCCGTAAAATGTAGTTTTGTGGGATATCCTAAAGAGACTTTAGGGTATTACTTTTACACCGATCATCGGGTGTTTGTCTCCAGACATGCTACCTTTTTGGAAAAGGAGTTTATCCTTGAAGGAAACAGTGGGAGCAAAATTGAACTTGATAAAGTTCAAGAAGCACAAACTACTACGGATCAAGTGGAAACACCTGTTCTGACTGAACAACCTTTTGTGGAACAACCCACTCATAGATCAGGGAGAGTGTCTCGCCAACCTGAGAGGTAATATGGCCTTGTCATTGAGAATGACAATGAGTTGTCGATCATTGATGATGACGAACCTGTGACCTATAATGAGGCTATGAGTAGTGTTGACTCAGAGAAATGGCATAGTGCCATAAAATCCAGAATGGAATCTATGTATACGGTATACAAAAGATAGATTATAGCAGATGGCCAGGTGGAGACCTATAAGGCCAGGCTTGTGGCAAAAGGATTCAAACAAAGGCAATGGATTGACTTTGATGAAACCTTTTACCTGTAGCCCTGTTAAAATCAGTTCGGATTTTGCTTGCGATTGCTGCTTACTACGACTATGAGATCTGGCATATAGCCAGATGGTTTTCTTTCCAAGAGAAAAGAAAACCTAGTGTGTGAGCTACTGCGAACCATATGTGGTTTAAAGCAAGCTTCTCGAAAGATGGAACATTCGTTTTGATGAGACAATCTATAACACCCCCAAATCCGGGGTCGGGGATCCGGGTTGTCACGAGTTCCATTTCTCTTAATAACACCCAATCTTAATAAATAATCAACTACTCTGTACTGTGACCCCATAATAAATACACACACCACAAGTTATAGTCTCAGAGATGAATATCCAAAAATAATCACAAGTCGTTTTATTCCACCAATATGCCAATACACCTAAAAAGGGTTTTCTGAATAAATTTACAATTATTTGCCATTATTACAATTCATAAATATACATAAATCTGGTACATCAAAAGTTGAAAGCCTAGCCTATTGGTAGCTCCTACCTCAGCTACAGCGACATCAACGCCTATAGGAAACTGCAGAATGTTTCCTATCCGCTCGCGAATTGGGAGCTTGGTCCTGTTCATCTTGTCTATCTGATGTTGTGTGATGAAAGAAGAAAGCAAGGGTGAGCAGCAAGCCCACCAAAATAATATGTATAATGATTAACAATATATGAGCCTTCTCATAGTACTCATGAAAGTCTTGGTCAAAAGAAATGAACCAAGTTGATATCTTAATGCGATGAAGTCGCAAAACATTCAGTATATATATATACATATATACTTTTCAAAATATTGGAAGTCCTCTTCCATGCATAATACACACAGAGTTCCAGTGTATAACTGTATAAAAATATCCTTTCAAGGTGATCTCATATATCTAACCTTGTCTCAACGTTTTTCTGAAAATCTTTGTCATGCATAAGATAATCATTTACAAGATATAAGTTTAAAAGATGAAGTTACAAGATACTCCAATATACTTATATCTTTTCCAAATACTACTTGAACTACCACCATTCAAGTTATAATTAGTTTCCAAAGTTCATCACATAGATGAGACTACAAGACCAGATTTGAATAGATTAAATCTTTAAAATATCATCAAAATAAAATAAAGTTACTAGATACTTCATTTGATGCAAACATCATTTTGAAAACTTGACCCTGCCAACACTCAACAATCGCCCAACCGTAGCCTTTCTATCGAAGTGCTCTGGGTAGTGTTGCAGAAATATCCAATTGGATGATGAACTCATTACGGGAGTTTTCCGCGCCAGGAAGACCACTTACGATGATCAGTCGTAGTAGTGCAACCCCACCATTTTCTACATGTAGAGGAGAACCTGTAGGATTTACTTATCAACCGAACACTGAACTCCTAAGGAATGGACCGCCAATATAATAAGGCTGGGCTGGCGCCACTCGACCACTTACGCCACTCCTAGTTCAGATGAAATCCATGACTCTGAAACGTAAAGCTCGTTCCCCCTTTCCCCAAGTAGAAACTTGTTGATACGGCTCCACCAAGAAGTCGTATCTAGTTGGAAAGGAAAACTCACCGATATTTCCCAGGCGATGCCTGTTAATGGATTAACTTGTTCCAAGAATTTTACTTCCCGAGTGTTGGGTAAGTAATTAATTCATTTATCAAAACAGCAACCTTGTTGCGAATATAAAATACACCACAGAGCCGGATCCCTCAGGTTTTGAGCGAGTATTTAAATCCCCTTCGAAAGGAGGATCTTAAATATAAAAATGAGTTTTGGGATCCGCTCTAACTTTTAAAAATCATTTTGAAGACTCGCAAAACATTTTTAAGAATGTTTGGAATGAGGTTGATTTAACAAGGTAAATCAGTCCCAATATATTAGAAAATATCTGAATATTATTATTTAAATAATATTCCCATAGAGAATAATCTTTATAAAAATAATTGAAGTAGAAGTTTTAAAACTAATACTTGAAATGAATATTAAATAACCAAAGATATACATATACGAAAGTACTATCTTTATTTGAATAATCAAAAGTGAGTTTGATTATCGACACCTTATTCTTTAATAAAATAAAGAATATATCTCAGCAAATAATCAGAGTCATAGATCCTCAAATGAATATTCAAATAATATTCAATAAATAAAATAAGCTGAGTCATAAGCCCTCGAATGAATATTCGAAATAATATTCAATAATAAAATAAAGGAGTCATAAGTCCTCGGATGAATATTCGAAATAATATTCAATAATAAAATAAAGGAGTCATAAGTCCTCGGATGAATATTCGAAATAATATTCAATAATAAACTAAAGGAGTCATAAGTCCTCGGATGAATATTCGTAATAATATTCATTAAATAAAATAAAAGAGTCATAAGCCCTCGAATGAATATTCATAATAATATTCATTAAATAAAATAAAGTTATCGAATAAACCTTATTCGATTAATAGTTTTAAAAACTATATCAATATATATATATATATATAAATATATTATACTCGGGAGCCTCGCCTCTCGGTTTTAGAAAAAGTTCACCTTTTGATCCCCTAACTAAGGGTATACGCAAATACCACTTATCTCCAGCATAGGTATTATGCAACGAATAAGCATTTGAACCAACAGATATATAAATCAAGAATACGAAACAGGCATGCATATATACCATATCACATGCTACAATATATCGCAAGAATTTGCTAATAACAAATATGCATTTATCACAAGATCATACATATACACATATACATCACAACAACAGTATAACGAGTAGAAAACTTGCATGAGCGACTGGGGTTTACGAATGGCTCGGGACGAGTCTGGTAACCTATAAACAACAAGTAAGTTGGAATTAAGCCAAAGTCACTTGTAAATCTATACATTAACCAACTTAGACTTTAATGCTCGCTTTGCGCTTACTGATTCTCTTAAGTCACTCGAGTACCCTCGGCTCCACCATTTTTAATAATTTAACCATTACGAGTTTTAAGGCGATTCTTTCGCGAGTGTATTAACAACTGCCTAATACACTTTACATAAATGTTTCATACTCCAATTATCCCTTTTAGGTCATTAACATATGTTTCAAAGTAAGGCGAGGGGTAATGGTTCGTTCGCGAAACGTCGTTACTTAAAACGGCCGTTTCTCCTAAACCGTACATCGGAATCAAACAAACCACATATCAAAACGAAGCTTATAACATGAACTATCTAAACATGGCAATGGTCAAAACCTAGCAGGGAGTTCTCGGGTCCTAATGTTATGAACAAAAGCAGTCTAAAGTAAATCGGACATTACGACGACTATATTTACGCGATTTCCCAAATTTTTACCATTCCAAATCATATCAATCCAACTACCAATCAACAACAACTCAAGATACACATCAATGCTACTGATTTCAGTCATAATAAGCTCAAGGATCTCAATCCAATCATATATTATAACATCTCCAAATTCAAGTAAACTACTTAACAATTAAGCTCGAATCATGCTTATCATTCAAATTACTACTCATCCATCCAAACCATCTCCAAACTTCAACATTCAAACTTATTACTAAAGGGTGTGAAGATTTATACCTTCCTTGGGAGATGTTAAGTTGCTAGGAAGCCTTAGGGAGCCTCCTACAAGCTTGATCTTTCCAAAGAAATCAAGAACACAAAGTTAGGCTTTGAAGTTTCTAAAAGTCTGATTTAAAGAACTGTAAAAATGAGGATCTTACCATGCTTATTTGGAAGAGACTTGTGAACAAGAGTTGTAGGACATCTCAATACCTTTCCAACGAGCTATAGAACAGAACATTTGAGTGAGTATTGAAGGAGATATGGCAGTTTGAAGTTGCTGGGTTTGTTTTAGCCGAGAGCTTTCTTCTTGAAATGGGAAAGTCAACTTCTAATTTTTATGTTTTATGATATTTGCTTTGTTGCTTTTCCTTTTTGCCTTGGAAAATTTTTTAGCTTTTTACCATGGTAAATTTTACATGGCCCAAAATTAACCAACAAAACAAAACCCCTTGTCATGCTTATATCATCTTGCACATGTCATAATGCTTCCACTTGTCCACACCTTATTGGTTTGATGACATCATCATCCCTAACCTCCTTGATTAACTCTTAATTGCTTGCCTAATGACCGCTGATCTGTTATACAGTTCGCTTAACTTTCGTTTTCATTTATCGTTTGAGGGATCATACCCGGGATCTTATTACTTAGGTTTCTTTAACCTTTCTCAATACATTATATTCCTTTCATGATCCTCTCTTATAATCCTTGAATTTAAATCCTTTTTATTCTGTTACCTTATACTCAATTCTTTCTGTATCTGGTAGATTTTCGGGAAAAATCAAAGTGTTCGAATTTGGATTCTGACGATCTTTACATACACTTATTTATCATATAGAGTACTAATAATATCCCAGAAGATCAATAAAAGAGCCCCTACATAGTGTGGTATGAAAAGTTTTCTTATTCAGCATAATCAGCAAAATCACTATTCATAAGGGTTTCAAAAATTCCAAAAATTGGGGTTATTACAGTCTCCCCTTCTTAAAAGGATTCCGTTCCGGAATCAGATAGAAAATGAATAGGGATACTTTCTTAGCATTACACTTTCTAACTCTGGAGTAAATTTTCCCACATTGAGGTCCTACCACCAAACTCTGCCTAGTTTGATAACCCTTCTCCTAAGCACTTGTTCCTTTTCACTCTATAACCCTTCCTGGTTGCTCCATATAGGTTACGTCGGGTTGCATGTCTATGCGCTCGTATGCCCCTATTTATCTGACATCCGAATTACACTTTCTTAACATTGATACGTCGAACACGTTATGAACTTGCTACAGGTTCGGGGGTAGGGCTAGCTCATAGGCTAACTTCCCAATATGTCTTAATATATCCAAGGATCCAACAATTTGTGGACTTAAACTTTCCTTTCTTTCCAACCCTCATTAATTCTTTTTAAGGGAATACTCTTAACAATACAAGGTTCCCTCCTTCATACTCTTTGTCCTTTCATTGTCAAATTAGCATACTTCTTATGTCCATCTTGGGCTACTCCCAGCCGTCCTCTGATTTGATCTATTATATCCCTGGTCCTTTGGACTACTGCGGGTCCGAGCATCTTGCGCTCTACAACTTCATCCTAACATAAGGGAGATCGACATTGTCTTCCCTCAAGGATCTCATAAGGTGACATCTCGATAATGACATATGATCTATTGTCGTAAGAAAACTCAATCCGTGTTAAGTGATCATTCCAATTTCTTTCAAGTCTATTGCACTGACTCTCATTATAGCTTTTAGCATTAGAGCTTTTGCTTCTCAATACCCATTCTTTTCCAGTTCGTAATCGCTACTACCTTCCGTTCCTAATATTATACTGGTTATACTTTTGCTCGTTAGCATTCTATAACCTTTTAATAACCTCGTCAACCTTAGTATCACGAATGTGTTCGGATTGGAATACCACCGTACTGATACTACTTCCTTTAGCTGCTTCCATCTTCGAAAGCTTGGTCCCTCATGTAGAAGTAAAAGAATTTATTGAGAGATCACTATGATCATGAACACTTGTTACATTGCATAGTTAGTACAGAAGGTGGCCAGCCTTTAGTACTTGACAAGCAATTAAACAATAGCTGGTATCCTACTCGGCTTCTATCACACAGATAGATAGTCATTCGGCAATACCTCCCCTTCTGGAAGGGTTGTTCTTTTCAGCTTACATGAAATGAAAAGAAGAGAAAAGAACGAACTGAAGAGAATTATATATATGAAAAAAATATACTGCCACAAAATATCTGGCTTGGAACCTACCTCTGAATTATAGAGGTTTGTCATAGGAGAACAAAACATATGTGTACATATATCAACATCAAGTATTATCGCATCGCATTTCGCATGCTTAAATATTTTTGCTATTCCGTCCATCATTCTATGGACCCATGCTCTTCCTTGAGCTTATACACAATCACCTTTGAAACTCCCTCGATATTGAAAATCGAATCTGGGATCTCATTCTAGACATCATCGTTACTAGAATTCTATGCTTGCATCGCAACCTTCCTCGTATAGTAATACGACTCTCTATTGATAAGAAGGAATAAATATTCAATAGGTAGATACTCTACTTAATTAGTCTATCAATGATAACTTATACACTACCACGACCCGATTAGTGGTACTCAGTCTCAACATCCACTCCAATATAACTCTCACGGTTGTAATTAGCTCATTACTTGCAGAATCATTGTTGCATTACTATGGTCCACCACTGACCTACTGTCGTCATTCACTTTCCATGAAATCTTAATATCTAACCATACGGAGTCCATACATGTCGTATAGAATACTTCTAAGGAGTTAACATAATCACCAATCATAATTCATGAAGAACACTCCAAACTATGACGTACTTTCATGACATGAAGTAGATAAAATTGTAGAAGAGTTTCAGTCAAAGCAATGATAGCAGGTTAATACCATTCTTAATCGTATGCCCTAAATAGAAGACTTAACTCAAGGGTTCATCTAGTCCTTTTTGAAACATGGTCCTGGCTTATCTCAAGATAGTATCTTCTGAGATAGATAGCCCGCTCATGGCGATTACACGAATTAAACCTTTAGCAACTACTATTACGGTTGGGTATTGCACAGTCATCAGAAGGAATGTCAATCTTCCAAACCATAATACAACCCTCATAGCTTTAACCATCATCACTGTATTCCTTTGGCACAAGCGCCTATAATTATCCTCTTACCTTTAAAGTATCGTCCACCTCTTTGGCCTTTCCTGATAGTAAAATTTCCTTACAGTCAATGTCATTTTAACCACCTCCAAATAAATTTTCTACCTCATTTCAATCACAGCTTATGTGAAGATGTTTTCCTTAAAATCTGATGAGTAAAAAAAAATCACCATTTTTCCATAAGTTATTGCCTCAGTCTTTAGAGGTTAATCACTGTCACGACTGACTCTCAATCATACTTAGAACATCTTTTATCTTAAGTCCTAATTGCCCTGAACAATTTCGACTATTACTGGTTCGATCCATACTTTCTCGTGGTTTAACACGTGCCCCACTTGGCATCATTATAATTACGTCATATTTCCTTTATCAACATTTCTATTCTTGAGAACTTTGATTATTACCTTTCTTCTTGTAAAACCTCTAAGGTTATCCTTGAATCGTTCCTCCTGTATTCCCTATATACAGGGCATATCAAGATACCATTTATTAATACCAGAATCATTATCTATATACTTCTGAAAATTTCTCCACTGATTCTTAAAGGTTGTTATTACCTTAATCCTTTCTGATTCATACTGTCAAAACTCATACTATCCCTATTAAGGGTGAAATGCCAACCTTTATGCATTCCCCTAGGATTCATTTTAAGTTACCGATGTTCTATCCTTAATTCCACCTTTAAAAAGGTACATGCATCCTTTCATGGATAAATCAAGTCATATATCCCTGATAAGGGTGTCTTATTCAATCATTCCCACCTCGATAGTATATGCCTAATTTCACAATAACATCTGTATTCCAAATGAGGTCAATCAATTATGGCCTCCGAAAGATAACAGCGGTATCCGCTTTTCTTTCCTAATTTGGTAATGACAACAGGGATGTTCTGGAAGATATTGGTCGTGTTCAACGTGAACTTCTTCTTAATAATTCCATATTTACTTTTGTTTTTTATCTCAATAGTCATCTTAACGTTGGGATATCTTTCATACCTGGCGTCTCCCTTTCTGGGTATCATGCCACCGGTCTTACACTTCACATTCTTGAAGATCCTTCCTTCATCCAATTTTCCTAATTTCTTACTTTCTTGTCTCTTCAGTCTATCCGCGTCTCATTATTTTTCCTTCGAACTATCTCAAGGTTTCCTCGAATCCTCCCAACTTACAGGGGACAAAATATATGTATCTCTTATACCTTCAACCATCAATTTAACTCATGGTGAATCACCCTCATCCTGACGATTACATACTTTTCTATTTCTATTACTACGAGTCTTTAAGGTTTCCTCATACCCAATTCCCTTATCATTCCTCAAACTCTATTGCCATTATATTCCTTTCTACTTAAGTTTCTTTTTTTTATTTTCCTTTCTCTTATCATTATTTCATGAACCAACACAACATAAGCATTGATTTTATACATCCCGTCATTCTGGATTCGTGTCCTCAGAACGAATCTTGATAACTTTTACAACTTAGATTCATAATTCATCATACTCGTCTGCCTTTGTTCTGGCTCTAAAGCTTTTACACTATTTCCATAACCTTGGGAAGTACTTTCCTGAAAACAATTGACTGAACTTAAATCAGTTTATTATAATCTCTTGCTCCGTGCCTTCCTTGGCCTTTCATCAGCGGGTGGCCTCTCTCTTAGGAGGGTAAGTGACAAAAACAGTCTTTTGTGATTCGTCAATCATTTAGAATTTCAAATGATTCCTATATTTCCTTTAGCCAGGCTCTTGCCTCGACTGGGTAAACCTGTTACTTAGAACTCTGAGAGCTTAGCGATTTAAAGGTCATGAAAGAATTTCCTACCGCATTGTTTCCTCAAGGTGGTGGTTGGGGATAATAGTCTAAGTTCTTTTTAGACAGGTCCATGAATTTCCGTATAGGAGTACCGTCTCGGGTCTCCTTTCCTTACTCGACTTTCGGTTTCCTTAGTATGAAATGTTTCATCCTTCTCCAATACTTGGGGTTATCTTATACGTTAAAATTCTTGTTTTCCACTTCATTATGTTATGGGCTCCTTCTTTCTTAATGGCAATCTCCCTGATTATCACATTCGGGGTTTGCCCTAAATCTTATTCCTCGAGCTATGGATTTCATCTAAGATCCAGTCCTTAAGCTCTTAAACGTTTGGAACCCAAATTCTTTAGGAATACCTCATTATTCCCTTATCATCTTTCTCGGTATTAATCTCTTCTCTATTTATTGGCTCTCTGCCTTCATTCATCACTTTTTCTTGGCACAATATGATCTTTTCCAATAATTCGGGCTGTATTGCAATCTCAAACAGCTTTTTGGTACCGGCTCCGGTTACCTTCACTTCTATTTCCATTTCCTCAAAATCTCTTATCAACTCTCCCAAAGAAATTTTCATCTTGAGTCTCTCCTTTTTACTAAGGGTATCAGCCACCACATTGGCTTTCCCCGAATGATAAAGAATCTCATAATCGTAATCCTTGATTAGCTCTAACCACCTCATTTGGCGCATGTTGAGCTCTTTCTGCGTAAAAATGTACTAGAGCACTTATGGCTTAGGTAACTCTCGCACTTCTCTCCATACAAGGAGTGCCTCCAATCTTTAGGGAAAAACTATTGCCACGAGCCCAAGCTCATGGGTGGGAATATCGAATTTTATATTCCCTTAATTATCTTGATGTGTACGCGATTACCTTACCGTGCTGCATAAGCACGCACCCTAATTCCTTATGCGAAGCGTCAATACAAATCACAAAATCTCCTTTTTCCATCCAGCAATGCCAACATAGGGGCCATCACCAATCTTTGCTTCAGTTCTTAACAGCTGTTCTCGCATTTCTCTGTCCATTCAAACTTCTCAGTCTTATGAGTAAGCCGCGTTAAAGGGGCTACTATCTTTACAAACTTGAACGAACCTCCGGTAGTGACCGGCCAATCCTACCTCTAGTAGTTTCCCTAACCATGGTCATCAATTCCTCAGTGGTCCTTTATTCATTCTTGTCAGGATCCTTCACGGGATCCTCCTCAGCAACAATCCCTTCTAGGATAACATCCTCAACCGTTACATCCTCAATATGAACATCATCTGGTCCTGCGTTAGGAAGCTCTATCGGATCCACAATCCGATCTCCAATTAGTAATAAAACATCATCGCGTTGTTGCTCCTCAACCTCAGGGTTCGGAGTCCCGCTACCATATACGATAACGAACTACGCTACTATCACGATATTTATAAGGGTTCCCATAAGGGTTTTAACTGTCAGTACTATGTTAGGTAGCCCGACTATGAACTTGGCAAGAGTTCTTATTATCTTAGTGAACTTATTATCTTAACGTCACATCATCTCTAAGGTTTATAACGCTTAGCTCTGATACCACTTCTGTAACACCCCCAAATCCGGGGTCGGGGATCCGGGTTGTCACGATTCCATTTCCCTTAATAACACTCAATCTTAAGAAATAATCAACTACTCTGTACTGTGACCCCACAATAAACACACACACCACAAGTTATAGTCTCAGAGATGAATATCCAAAAATAATCACAAGTCGTTTTATTCCACCAATATGCCAATACACCTAAAAAGGGTTTTCTGAATAAATTTACATTTCTTTGCCATTATTACAATTCATAAATATACATAAATCTGGTACATTAAAAGTTGAAAGCCTAGCCTATTGGTAGCTCCTACCTCAGCTACAGCGACATCAACGCCTATAGGAAACTGCGGAACGTTTCCTATCCACTCACGAATTGGGAGCTTGGTCCTGTTCATCTTGTCTATCTGATGTTGTGTGATGAAAGAAGAAAGCAAGGGTGAGCAGCAAGCCCACCAAAATAATATGTATAATGATTAACAATATATGAGCCTTCTCATAGTACTCATAAAAGTCTTGGTCAAAAGAAATGAACCAAGTTGATATCTTAATGCGATGAAGTCGCAAAACATTCAGTATATATATATACATATATACTTTTCAAAATATTGGAAGTCCTCTTCGATGCATAATACACACAGAGTTCCAGTGTATAACTGTATAAAAATATCCTTTCAAGGTGATCTCATATATCTAACCTTGTCTCAACATTTTTCTGAAAATCTTTGTCATGCATAAGATAATCATTTACTAGATATAAGTTTAAAAGATGAAGTTACAAGATACTTCAATATACTTATATCTTTTCCAAATACTACTTGAACTACCACCATTCAAGTTATAATTAGTTTCCAAAGTTCATCACATAGATGAGACTACAAGACCAGATTTGAATAGATTAAATCTTTAAAATATCATCAAAATAAAATGAAGTTACGAGATAATTCATTTGATGCAAACATCATTTTGAAAACTTGACCCTGCCAACACTCAACAATCGCCCAACCGTAGCCTTTCTATCGAAGTGCTCTGGGTAGTGTTGCAGAAATATCCAATTGGATGATAAACTCATTACGGGAGTTTGCCGCGCCAGGAAGACCCTGCTTAAAATGTAGAGGAGAACCTATCGGATTTACTTGTCAACCGAACACTGAACTCCTAAGGAATGGACCGCCTTAGCGGAACTTCCAGGCCATTTGGGCCAATATAATAAGGCTGGGCCGGCGCCACTCGACCACTTACGCCACTCCTAGTTCAGATGAAATCCATGACCCTGAAACGTAAAGCTCGTTCCCCCTTTCCCCAAGTAGAAACTTGTTGATACGGCTCCACCAAGAAGTCGTATCTAGTTGGAAAGGAAAACTCACCGATATTTCCCAGGCGATGCCTGTTAATGGATTAACTTGTTCCAAGAATTTTACTTCCCGAGTGTTGGGTAAGTAATCAATTCATTTATCAAAACAGCAACCTTGTTGCGAATATAAAACACACCACAGAGCCGGATCCCTCAGGTTTTGAGCGAGTATTTAAATCCCCTTCGAAAGGAGGATCTTAAATATAAAAATGAGTTTTGGGATCCGCTCTAACTTTTAAAAATCATTTTGAAGACTCGCAAAACATTTTTAAGAATGTTTGGAGTGAGGCTGATTTAACAAGGTAAATCAGTCCCAATATATTAGAAAATATCTGAATATTATTATTTAAATAATATTCCCATAAAGAATAATCTTTATAAAAATAATTGAAGTAGAAGTTTTAAAACTTATACTTGAAATGAATATTAAATAACCAAAGATATACCTATACAAAAGTACTATCTTTATTTGAATAATCAAAAGTGAGTTTGATTATCGACACCTTATTCTTTAATAAAATAAAGAATATATCTCAGCAAATAATCGAAGTCATAGATCCTCAAATGAATATTCAAATAATATTCAATAAATAAAATAAGCTGAGTCATAAGCCCTCGAATAAATATTCGAAATAATATTCAATAATAAAATGAAGGAGTCATAAGTCCTCAGATGAATATTCGAAATAATATTCAATAATAAAATAAAAGAGTCATAAGTTCTCGGATGAATATTCGAAATAATATTCAATAATAAAATAAAGGAGTCATAAGTCCTCGGATGAATATTCGTAATAATATTCATTAAATAAAATAAAAGTGTCATAAGCCCTCGAATGAATATTCATAATAATATTCATTAAATAAAATAAAGTTATCGAATAAACCTTATTCGATTAATAGTTTTAAAAACTATATCAATATATATATATATATATATATATATATATATATATATATTATACTCGGGAGCCTCGCCTCTCGGTTTTAGAAAAAGTTCACCTTTTGATCCCCTATACTAAGGGTATATGCAAATACCGCTTATCTCTAGCATAGGTATTATGCAACGAATAAGCATTTGAACCAACAGATATATAAATCAAGAATACGAAACAGGCATGCATATATACCATATCACATGCTACAATATATCGCAAGAATTTGCTAATAACAAATATGCATTTATCACAAGATCATGCATATAAACATATACATCACAACAACAGTATAACGAGTAGAAAACTTGCCTGAGCGACTGGGGGTTATGAATGGCTCGGGACGAGTCTGGTAACCTATAAACAACAAGTAAGTTGGAATTAAGCCAAAGTCACTTGTAAATCTATACATTAACCAACTTAGACTCTAATGCTCGCTTTGCGCTTACTGATTCTCTTAAGTCACTCGAGTACCCTCGGCTCCATCATTTTTAATAATTTAACCATTACGAGTTTTAAGGCGATTCTTTCGCGATGTATTACCAACTGCCTAATACACTTTACATAAATGTTTCATACTCCAATTAGCCCTTTTAGGTCATTAACATATGTTTCAAAGTAAGGCGAGGGGTAACGGTTCGTTCGCGAAACGTCGTTACTTAAAACGGCCGTTTCTCCTAAACCGTACATCGGAATCAAACGAACCACATATCAAAACGAAGCTCATAACATGAAATATCTAAACATGGCAATGGTCAAAACCTATCAGGGAGTTCTCGGGTCCTAATGTTATGAACAAAAGCAGTCTAAAGTAAATCGGACATTATGACGGCTATATTTACGCGATTTCCCAAATTTTTACCATTCCAAATTATATCAATCCAACCACCAATCAATAATAACTCAAGATACACATCAATGCTACTGATTTCAGTCATAATAAGCTCAAGGATCTCAATCCAATCATATATTATAACATCTCCAAATTCAACTAAACTACTTAACAATTAAGCTCGAATCATGCTTATCATTCAAATTACTACTCATCCATCCAAACCATCTCCAAACTTCAACATTCAAACTTATTAATAAAGGGTGTGAAGATTTATACCTTCCTTGGGAGATGTTAAGTTGCTAGGAAGCCTTAGGGAGCCTCCTCCAAACTTGATCTTTCCAAAGAAATCAAGAACACGAAGTTAGGCTTTGAAGTTTCTAAAAGTCCGATTGAAAGAACTGTAAAACTGAAGGTCTTACCATGCTTATTTGGAAGATACTTGTGAACAAGAGTTGTAGGACATCTCAATACCTTTCCAACGAGCTATAGAACACAACATTTGAGTGAGTATTGAAGGAGATATGGCAGTTTGAAGTTGCTGGGTTTGTTTTAGCCGAGAGCTTTCTTCTTGAAATGGGAAAGTCAACTTCTAATTTTTGTGTTTTATGATATTTGCTTGGTTGCTTCTCCTTTTTGCCTTGGAAAATGTTTTATCTTTTTACCATGGTAAATTTTACATGGCCCAAAATCAACCAACAAAACAAAACCCCTTGTCATGCTTATGTCATCTTGCACATATCATAATGCTTCCACTTCTCCACACCTTGTTAGTTTGATGACATCATCATCCCTAACCTCCTTGATTAACTCCTAATTGCTTGCCTAATGACCGCTGATCTGTTATACGGTTCGCTTAACTTTCGTTTTCATTTATCGTTTGAGGGATCATACCCGGGATCTTATTACTTAGGTTTTTTTAACCTTTCTCAATACATTATATTCCTTTCATGATCCTCTCTTATAATCCTTGAATTTAAATCATTTTTATTCTGTTACCTTATACTCAATTCTTTCTGTATCTGGTAGATTTTCGGGAAAAATCAAAGTGTTCGAATTTGGATTCTGACGATCTTTACATACACTTATTTATCATATAGAGTACTAATAATATCCCAGAAGATCAATAAAAGAGCCCCTACATAGTGTGGTATGAAAAGTTTTCTTATTCAGCATAATCAGCAAAATCACTATTCATAAGGGTTTTAAAAATTCCAAAAATTGGGGTTATTACACAATCAAAGAGTTTGATTTTATCAAAAACGTAGATGAACCATGCATCTACAAAAGGGTTAGTGGGAGCGTGGTAACATTTCTTGTATTGTATTAAAATAGAGTTGACACACATAACAACATAGCAGACTCACTCACAAAGCTACTTTCTGAAAGCCACTTTGATCGTCATAAAGACAAGATGGGTATTAGATACCAGAGTGATTGGCTTTAGTACAAGTGGGAGATTGAAAGAAATATGTCCTAAGTCCAATCATGTATTAGGATTTAGGAATAACTTCCTGTGTAATCTGTTTTGATTTTATTGATATTAATAAAAGATTTGTTTTGTTTTTATTACGGGCTCTATCTATTTAAGTGTTTAAATAAGATATACCATAGTTTAGAGTAAAGCTTTTTATGGATTATGATGAGATCATAATAGTGAGACATAAAAGATGATAACTCTAAACTTAAATAGTTCCTGGTCGTAGGATTACTAACTAGTAATTAATAATCTGCAGAGATCGGTACATACTATGCTTGCTTCATTATGAAGGATGTCTGTTCTCATAGACATTTGTGTGGTGACACTATAGCTAGTATGTAGGTGCTTATTATGGAATAAGTTCACTGAACATGACTCGCACAGCTGAACAACTGATGGAGTTCACTCACGTGTCAGCAGTTGTTCACATAGTGATAGTTGTACAAGTATCCTTAGACTTGAGGTCATCATAGTCATCTTGTGTACACTGAACTATGCTTTGGTTTAGTTCTTAATCTCCAGGGACAATTATTAGGGCTCTACTGGGTATAGGAATTTGTACACGAAGATAGTGTATGATCAATAAAGGATCTACCCCTTCCAGTGAAGGAAGCGAATGTTCAAGGCTGATCCACTTATGCTAGTTCAGGAATCTCTGGCCAGAGTAAATGAAATTAGAAAGGAGTTTCTAATTTGCATAGAACTACGCATAGTAAATGGTAAGCAAGTGATTGAATTAGATAGGCTTGACACGAGATCCATGCCTTGTATTTAATCGGGACATTGTAGGGTAAAAGGAGTTTATTGTACGGTAACTATTCACTGAATAGGTTCTTGGTATTCTAAGCAGTGAATTCATATTATCCGGATAGTCGCGATATGCTGAGAAGTATCCCTCACGATGTAGAATAAATGTGATTAATTAATTAATCATATTTAATAAATTAGAGAATTTATATAAATAATGATAAAATAGTTTTATTATTATTTATTTCTACTACCGGCTTAATATTGAACCTACAGGGTCACACCATAAAAAGAGAATGATTTAATGGTGGAGGAATTAATTAATAATGGCTAATAATTATTTATTTGTGAAATAAATAATTAATTGGAAAATTTAATAATTGATTAAATGAGATTTAATTGATTATAAATTAATTAAGTAAAGTTCTTAATATTATTAATTAAGGATTTAATTTTTGGAAATTAAATCAAGAGAGAGAATTATTTCTAAAGTGTTTAGAAAAAGGATTAATAATTAAAAGGTGTTTTAATTATTAATGAGAATAATAAATGGGATAATAATAATAATAATAATATTTATGGGAAAATTTCAGCTGAAAATTTTGCCTATAAATATACTATTACAGACCCTATTTTCATTCGAACCCAAAAAAACCCAAAAAGTTTGGAAAACCCAATTCTCTCCACCTCCTTCCTCCTCCTTAACATCGTTTTCTTGGTGGATACCGGTGGAGTGCTTCACACTTGAGGAGCAACTGCTAAGGATCTCTGATCGTTGTCTCTGAATTATTTTAAAGGTTAGATTCGATCCCTCGAATTTTTATTCATGATCTGTATGCTTTTATTTGGATTTTATATGTGCGAAAGTGTTTTTCCATGCCTCCGCTGCGATTAAAATCCAACACCACCTTCCTAACCTCTTCTCCACCATCAAAGAAGCAGAAAAGAAGAATCAAATCAACACCTTCTAAAGCCTCAATCAAATTCACACAGAAGCCTAAGCCTAAGCCTCAAGCCTCTAAGGATGATTATGTTCACATATGTGACATAAAAGAATTTTCAGATATTGAACTCTATCTGGATGAGCTGGAGGAAGTAAGGGGAATAGCTGCCTACAGATAGCTACTAGAAAGACTAGTGTTCAAATACAAAGGAGATGGGGAAAGAACTTGGCCTCTTTACAGAATTCTGAATGAAGGCTACTCTACCTTGATTAGAGTCTACTCAGCCATACAAAGGGATTCTGTCTTTACCAGGACTGCCAAGACTGAGATTCTCAACAAGATTGCCAACATAAGGAAAACCTGGAGGGAGCCCAATGCCTTGCCTAGAACATTACTCATTCAAGAAAGAGGAATTACAGTTCACAAATCACCTCATTGGTTGATGGAGTTCAGAGACAACAAAGGAGTCAGAAGATTTTTCAGAATTGAAGATCAGCTCAAGATTGCCAGTAATGAAACTCTCAAGGATATGCAATCTAAGTTGGACATCAATGAAGAAGATGAAGCTGAATTCTACAGATAACTTCAACTTCAAATAGAGGAGAATGACAGGAGGCTAGGAAAGAAAATAAGGGATCAAAGGAAAAGAAATTAATCTGCTCAGGCTAAAGGAGCACCCTTGGAAACAATGTAATTCTTCAATTCCATCTCAGCATACACATTTTTGCAGCACTTTTGAATTTCTGCTTTATTACAGTTTTTATATTTGTCAAGTGTTTTGTTATCATCAAGCTAAACCCAAATTTATGCCTACAGTTCTAGTAGACATAAATAGGGGGAGATTGTTAGGAATATGTGTATTAGTTTGATGATAAGTTAAACAAAACACTTAAGTAGAAATCTAGTGTTTGTAGCCTCAACGGATAAGACCATCTTGGCTATCCGTTGAAGGAGTAGCTTTACTTAGCAATAAGTTTAGTATTGTAGCACATTTCATTCTCTGGATTCAAGTTGTAATTCTTAGATGTTGTAGGAAAGTATCAGTCATGTTGACTACTAGTGCATATGCAAATAGGAGGGCTAATTGTAAATATTTCATGCCTTGTAATTTTGTATAAGTGAAGAAGTATCAACTGATATTGAAGACCTTCAATGGATAAGAAACAAAGCTTCAACGGATGTCTCTAATGCTTCAACGGATAATATCCATCAACGGATAAGTGCTTCAATGGATAAAGACTTCAAATGATAATGCATCAACGGATAAAGCTTCAACGGATAAAGCCTCAACGGATAAGGCATCAACGGATGAAAGCTTCAATGGATGCTTAGTTCATTAGCAGTTGATAGTGACAATTCATAAGCTGACAGAGGCACATGGGTTGACAGAGACAAACTGGAATGTGGAAGCCTCTTGGAGGAATCAAGAAAATGGAGCATTTCCATTCTGGTGCAAACAAGGAAGTGTTCAAAGATTCACAGATTATCCTAGATTGCATTGGATAGAGAAATGAAGAAGAAACATGTGAAGAGCCTTTTTAATTGTATTTTACATTTTTGTCTTCACTTGTAAACTTGGTGATATATAAACCAAGTAGCAGCTAGTAATTAGATATGAATTTTCCAGAGCTGTTTAGAAAAATCCAGAGAGAAAATCATCTAGTTTGTACTAGGAAGCAGTTGTGATTTAATTCTTTGAATCACAGATTTTCTGAAATAACACATCTCTGGTGGAACAACAAATCCACCAGAAAAGTTTTTAAGTTCTCTGTGTTCTTTACATTTGTGTTTGAATATATATCTGTCTGTATTGGCTTCAAGCAATTCACACACACTTGTTCTCAGAAACACTTAGCCTTAGAAACTGCTCAAAACTTGAAAAAGTTTTGAGATTTACATTCAACCCCCCTTCTGTAAATCTCATTGTTAGTCCACTGGGAATAACAACAGATAAGGATAAAAGTGAATGGCTTTGATAGACAGCAAAAGTTAGAGAAATTTCCGCTGCGAGAGGTTGAAGATGTTAGAAGAATATGATAAGAGCATTAGTTCAAAGGTATTTACACTTGTATTTTAGTTATTGTGAGTTGTAGAAGGTTAGATTCTTGTTTCATACCATAACCTGTAAACGATCCGGATTCAAAGGGTAATTTAATATCTTTTATTTTATGTAAAGATTGTTTCGTGACACCAAATCTTGACCCCGAATTTGGGTTGTTACAGTGAAATTACGGGGAAGCATTTATGGATTTGCAAGGAATCATACAAGAAAGATGATGAACGAATGCCTTACAAGAATAAGGAATATAAAGATCAAAGGCAACAAAGGTCTCATCAACCTCCCATGTTTCAAATTAGAAACATAAAATATCATGTCAATGGTAATGCATTTAGAAGACAACAACCTCTTAATAGGAATGTGTATGCTAATTACCATGCTAATAATAGACATATTGTGTGTCATGATCCACCCAGATTTCATGATAGCTCTAGGTATTATCAACCTCAAACTAAGAATTATGCATCTAGAAATTTTTATGTGCATAATGATAAGTATACTATGCCTAGATTTTTTCATGAAAAATCAAATGTTATGTATGAAGAACTAATCCCAGGACCCTCAAAACAAAGGGGTACCTATAAATTTAATTAATCAGTTTTGTAGGTTTGTCTTGCCACAAAACAAGGCATATGGTAACCTGATAGTGGGTGTTCAAGACATACGACCAGAAACAAGTCACTCTTGAACAAAAAAAAAGGGTCATCGTGGGGAACGTAACATTTGGAGATAATAGAAAATGAAACATTGTCGGCATCAGAGATATCGGTAATGATAAAGTTAAAATTTTTTACGTTCAATTAGTCACCGAATTAAAGTATAATCTTCTCTTCATTAGACAACTATACGACAATGAATACAAGATAATTTTCTACACTACTCATTTTTCAATTCTAGAGAAATTTGAAAGGTTGGTCCTCACTTGCCCTCGAAATAAGAATGTCTATACATGTGACATGAGCCAGCAAGTGTGCGTATGCCTAATCACTGTAAATGATGATCATGGCTATGGCATCGAAGATTTGGACATGCCAACATGAAGTTGATAAAGAATATATTAATTAAAGACCGTGTACGAGGTATACCAAAGCTAAACTATCATAAAGATCATACTTGTTAAGCTTGTGAAATTGGTAAACAAATTAGAGCCTCTCACAAAGCAAAATTCATGGTATCTACCTCAAGACCTCTCGAGATATTACATATGGATCTTATTGGTCCGGTTCCTATACAAAGTCTCGGAGGTTGCTCATATACGTTGGTAATCGTAGATGATTATTCACGATTTATATGGACAGAATTTCTCAAAGCTAAAATTGATGCTTTTTGAATCCTTCTCTTCTTTATGTAAAAGGATTAAAAATCAACAAAATAAAACCATAGTCTATATAAGGACAGATAATGGTAAAGAATTTGAGAATTCAAGTTTTACTAACTTCTGTGATGAACATGGCATCACACATAATTTTTCCGCTCCATATACTCCACAATCAAACAGAGTAGTTGAACAGAAAAATAGAACCCTCCAAGAAATGGCTAGCACAATGCTAAATGAATATCGTCGACCTAAATATTTTTGGGCCGAAGCTATGTCAACGGCTTGCCATATCCTTACGAGCTCTATTTTGGAAAACTCCGAAGTTAAGCTACTTTCGAGTATTCGGAAGCAAATGCTTCAAATTAAATTCAAAAGAATACCTTACAAAATTTGATTCAAAATCGGAGAAATGTATATTTCTTGGATACTCGAATAATAGTAAATCTTATCGAGTGTTTAATCTGAAGTCGCTCGTGGTGGAAGAATCAATGAATGTGGCATTTGATGAAAGTAAACCACCCACGAAATATAAAGATCTTGTTGACCAAGAAAATATCGAACAAGATGATATTGAAAATATTATTCGACAATTCAAAAATATGGATATCGGGACTCCCGTTCACAAAAATCCATTAGAAATAGATAAAAAGGAAGGTGAACTTCCCAAAGCAATTCCTACGGTAAGAAACCATCCAATAGATAATGTTCTTGGAGACTTAAGGAAGGGAGTTCAAATGCGGTCACAAGTTCAAAATGTTGTGAATCATCTTAGCTTTCTATCTCAGATAGAACCTAAGACCGTGAAAGAGGCTTTATTAGAAGGGGATTGGATCTCTGCAATGCAAGAGGAATTACTCCAATTTTCTCGTAGTAAAGTTTGGGAACTTGTCCCAAAGCCTCGTGATACCTCTATAATTGGTACAAAATGGGTATTTCGAAATAAATTAGATGAAAATGGAACGGTAGTTTGAAATAAAGAAAGATTAGTCGCACAAGGACATACTCAAATGGAAGGTATAGACTTTACTGAAACATATGCACTGGTAACAAGAATTGAATCAATTCGAAGGCTATTGGCTTATGCATGTCATAAAAATATCAAAGTATACCAAAGGGATGTGAACTCTGCATTCTTAAACAGGATATTAGAAGAATAAGTATATATAAAATAACCTCCCAGTTTTGATGATGCAAACCATTCAGATTACGTCTATAAATTATATAAAGCTCTATGGGTTAAAACAAGCTCCAAGAGTTTGGTATGAAAGGTTGAGGAAGTTCCTTTTAGAAAATAATTTTAAGATGGGAACGGCCGATAAAACCTTATTTACGAGACAAGAACTAGATGTTATATTTCTCGTACAAATATACGTAGATGACATCATATTTGGTTCAACAAATGATGCACTATGTAAAGAATTCTATGATAACATAATTAAAGAATTCGAGATAAGTATGATGGGTTAATTAAATTTCTTTTTAGGATTGCAATTAAAGCAATCTGATGAAGGAATCCATATCTCTCAATCAAAATATTATAAAGAGATGTTGAAAAAATATGAAATAGATAATGCCAAACCCATCTCTACTCCTGTGTCTACATCCGATAAATTCTCCGTTCTCGTTAAACTATTCCTTAAGCAAGGCAGCTGATAAGTCATCGAAAGGTTTGCTACTAATATTATTGAATCTGAAGATCTCAAACAGGCTGATACTGCAGCACCAATACAGAAGATTCAAAAGGAATTCCTGTAGACATAAAGAAATATCGGGGAATGATTGGTAGCTTGCTCTATATCACTGCAAGTTGTACCGATATTCAGTATAGTGTTTGTAAGTGTGCTAGATTTGAAGTAGCACCAAAAGAATCTTATTTATCTGTGGTAAAAAGGATATTAAGATATATTAAAGGAACCACTGATGTTGGTCTTTGGTATCCAAAAGGAATACCATTTGACTTAGTATATTTTTCTGATTCAGACTATGTCGAGCATTTAGTCGAAAGAAAAAGTACTAGAGGTACTTGTCAGTTTCTCAGTGGATGCCTAGTTTCTTGGTTTTCAAAGAAATAAAATTCCGTATTCATCTCAACAACATAAGCTGAATATATAGCAGCTGCAAAGTGTTGTGCTCAAATATTGTGGATGAAGCAAACACTAGATGACTATAATATAAAGTTTGATGTGATCTCAATCTTATGTGATAATACGAGAACTATTGATCTTAGCAAAAATCCCGTATACATTCAAGATCTAAACATATAGATGTGAGACATCATTTTTTACGCGATCATGTCAATAAAGGCGATATAAAAATGACTCATATAGATACTGAGTTTAATCTCGCTGACATATTCACGAAACCACTGAATTCCGAAAGATTCACTAAACTCCGTCTGGATTTAGGAATGTTGGAATCAGTAAAATAGACAAATAATAAAAGAAAGTATATTATCTACCTTCTGAGGTTTATTTAAGCCATCTCACAAAAAAGATATTTTCCCGATCAAATTGTTAAGTCTCGTAAATTCAGATTTGTCAATAAAGAAATTTATTGATCAGATTTAATGAGATCTTAAACAGCTTAGATTAACCGGGAAATTAAAACTATTTCAAGTAAATATTTTTTTCTCAGTGAGATTTATAAAGGCTTTTTATATTATTATAGGATATAATTATCTATAATCTTATAATGTTTATATATATGGATATTTAGAAAATATTTTTTAAATATTATGTCACACCCCCAACTTATCAATACATAATATATAACTGTTACAATATTTAAAAGAAACTAAATACAACTGAATCCAAGATCTTACAGTTTAGGTTTTGGAACAGCCCAACACTACTAACTATTACAACTGGTTTTAATATCGAGTCCTCACACAAATCTATCTCTTATTCTACCTGAGCTCGGACATACGCATCGGCATCACAAGTCTTACATGCTGTCTGCTTGAATCTAACCCATAGCTGCTAGCTGTAATATCAGGGTTAAAGCAAGTAGTAAGCCAAATGCTCAACAAGTGCTAAACAATACGATACAAAACATAAATCGAGATATATATTAAAGAATGACAATGTGAAGATATAACTAATAATAACAAGAGATGAAATTTTGGGTGATGGCATCATTTGCTTGAATCAAAACATTTTCAAAATTATATCTTAATCAAAAACCATTTTATGACGCTACAGATTATAGCCGGTGATCAGCCACGAAGTAATCCCGAACCTCGCTGGGTTCTAAAACATTAATGGGATCCCTAGGCAACTTTTAAGCCTACAATATCAGTGTGGAAAGGACTTGCATCTCAGTCTAGATCCACTATTTAAAGAAAACATTTATCCCCCTTTGGGACTGAAAATCCAAATTTTAATCATTTCAAAAACTGATGCCGATTGATAATAAAATTTCTTAAACAGTAAACATCTTTATCAAGGGATTGTAGATTGACTTGAAACACTGGAATTATGTTCACTAAATCTTAGGGCCATGATCCACTAGACTTTACTCTATCAGGGTAATTGAAAGGTTTTCATTTACAAGAATTTTGACAAGGAGATTTAGTAGGGTTATTGGATAATATGAAAGAGTAATGCCAAACTAGGCTTAAAGCAATGGTTTTAGACAAGGTATAGGTATTAGAACATCAAGAAGATAAGCATTACTGGTTACAAGTATGATAGAGGTGTTAAGATATAAAGAAAGTGATCATTAGCTCAAGGTATATCAGGATGTCGAGCTTTAGGGTAAGGATAGGGTTATCAAACAATCGTGAATGACTTTAAAGAATATATGGCTTTTAGGTATCAAGATAAAGTTTCTATCGGGGTTCTTACAAGAGTTAAATCAAGCATCAGGGTGCAAAATCAAGATTTCTCAGTAATCAATAGCATGTTAATCAAAAGGATCAATCAGGTATTATAACAATTCTCTATTTTATCATGGCATCCCGATTACTTTGGTATACTAGCATGGGATGATTCTTGATGTACTTGCAATAAGTACTTGAGGGTTCATGGCATTTCTATATAATACGAAGATAGATTTTGTTACGACCGACATTTTATGTAATATTATTTGAGGATTTGGTATAATATTAAAGTCAAATGAATATATATTCAATTATTGTACGCTAGTGTGAGTGAAAATTTCTGCATTATAAATTTGCTTTGTGTAGTATATGATTTTTCAAAGCAAAAGTTTATTTAATTTCTTTATTTTTGATTTATAAGGAATATTCTAAGTTTTGGAAATTTTTTCTTTTAAAAGGTATTTTGTTCACAAATTTTGAAAATGATTTTATAAAGTCTCTAAAAATCCAAGTTATTTTATGGTATAAATTTTATAATTTTTGAACTTGTATTTTATTTTATAAAAATAAATCATTATAAATTTTAGTTGTCATATTTATCAAATTACATAAGAGACCATGCATGCAAATCACCCTTCTATTCTCTCAAAGGGCAAATAAGACTTTTCCAACCCCACTAACTCATTTGATTATTACCAAATTACTACATTAGCCTTGCATGCAAAATGGCCTAACTTTAGCTAAAGGACATTTTTGTAAGTTCTCAATTCCACTCATTATTTGTCAACCAAAAAGCATAAAACAAAAAAATCAAAGTGGGAGAAGTCATTCCACTCATTCCACACTCCAACACACCACAAATTTTCTCTCTTTTTCCCCTCCCACCTTGCTCTCGGCTGAAGGCCAAATCCCCCACCCCCCTTCCATTTTTCAATTCATTCTTCATCTTCCCAAGTGTAAATCTTTTACCTACATTCATCTTATATACTTACCAAGTGTTTTGTGACTTGGAAGTTGAAGTTCCATGGATGCATGTGTAGTTCTTATGTGATCTCCAATGAGAAACTCTTGATTCTTGTGAATTCAAGAGCTCTCTATGAGATATATTATGTATATGTGCTAACTAAGTGTTTTATGGAGATATCATGCTTTAAAATCCTTTGCATGCTACGGAAATTTCAATATATATTTATGTTTAGCCATGCATGCTTGTTTTAAGACATTAAAATGATGATCAACCATGTTTTGCATGCTATTCTTTTTGAAATCATGTTGTTATGTTTAAAAATCTATAAATGCGAAATAGGTGTGCTTAAAATAGATTGTTTCCATGATAAATTTCTTATTAATACTTAAAAGAAGTTATATTTCATGATTATTAAGGATGACTATTAGGTGCAAGTCGATTTTGCAAGCATTTAAAACTTTATGCCTAGCCGAAATCTTGTTATGTGCTTTCCATAAGTTGCATGTTATATATTTAGTTGCATGTTGTTATTTTTGGGCATGGATGATCTCACCCAAGGTTATTTTGAGAATAAGGGAGTTAGTTCAGTAGATTACCATGTATAAGTCTTGGTTTAAGTATGGAGTTGTTGTTAATTGAGTTTGTCAAGTCAAAACCTTGGAAAATGAGAGTTATAGTTTCTGCAGAAAATCAGTTTAGTACCCTGAGGTTTAGAGTGAGTTTTGACCATGTCATTGATGTGCACTTTGAGGCCCAAGCCACCAGAAGTTAGTATCGGGAGTATACAAAAGGTTTTAGGAGTTGGTTGGAGGTTTGCATCTTTTGGTTAGGTGCACAAGTAGAATTACAAAATCTGTCCAGCAGGGGACAGTTTTGTTGCAACTTAGAAATAGGGAGATTTGACCATGTCATGGGTAGGCCCTCATTAGGCCCAATAGGGCCTTAGTTAGAGGGAGTGTCAGAGAAGTTTTTCCAACCATAGTTCATAGGATATGAGTTAGAACCATGTGTCACAAGTTAATTCAAGTCATGACATTTTCTGCCCAGAAAAGCAGGGGAACCTTGGACTTTTAGCTTAGGCCCAAGAAGGCCCAAGCCAGGCCCTTGAGCCACATCAAGATTTTGAGATGCCCTTAGGTCAGGAGAGTCTTGTGTAAAAGTTTAAAAGGAAAACTTGTAGTTTAAGAGTGCCTAATGCACTCAAGAAACTATAGTTGTCATTCTGAAATTTGCACCAGTGAGCACTTTCACTTATCACATAGTTTTAGAACACTTAGAAGTGAGTATTAGGTCGACCACCATAGTTGTAAGATAGTATAAGGTCAGTAGAGAAAAAGGCACAAGTGAGGGTCAATAGGTGTTGGATAATTTAGGAAAGGCACATCGAGTTAGGAAGCCAAAATTAGAGGACTATGTCTAGTTTAGCGACCAAGTGACTTAAGTTGAGAGTCGAGATCATCCAAGCCTAGTGTTGCATTATGGTATATATGGTGTTATTTGGTATTAATATATGATATGTGATTATGTGGCTATGTGTGTGCAATTGTAATTTAAAAGTGAATATAAATTAAGTGCGTATAGGCCTAAGTGCCATCCGTGTTTAATTTCAAGTTGTAAATAGGTTAAGTTAGTGAGAATATATTATAATGAGGATTATTATTTATGTAGGATCTCGAGACGAGGGAAAACTTGCCATAAAAGTCGAGTGAAGCTCTAGTTGCTCCTACCAGTCAGACCAGACCAGCCTATCTCAAGGCAAGTGATTCAACTTGACCTTCGTATTTACTACAAAGAGTTTATATATATATTGATGCAATTATCCTGAGTCATTTGATATGTTTTAAATCAAGCGTATCTTATGTTTATCTTTGAATCATATAGAAATGCCATGAACCCTCGAGTACGTATTGCAAGTAGTTCAAATGTCTTATCATGACAGTATATTAAAGTAATTTGAATGCCATGATAAAATAAAGAGTTGTTATAGCACTCGGTTGATTCTCTTGATTACCATGCTAATGATTCCTAAGTAATGATATCTCATCCTGATACTTGAATCCCTATAGAACCTTACCTTGATACCTGAAAGCCAGATATTTATCAAAGTTGTCCCTAATTGATTGATACCCCTCTTTCTTATCCTAAAGCTTATCAATTCTGATATATCCTGAGCTAAAAATCATTTCTTCTTACCTCAACACCCTTAGTATTCATGAAGCTTACATTCTTGATGATCCAGCACTTGAACCTTGATGAGAAACCATTGCTTTAAGCCCAATTTGGCACTTCCTTTCATGATATCCAATAGCCTCACTAAATTCCCTGGTCCAAACTTTGATACATGAAAACCATTCAGTTACCCTAATAGAGTTTAGTTTTGTGATTCATGGCTCTGAGAGTTAGCACCATTTCCCCGTGTTTCGAGTTGATCTATAATCCCTTGATAAAGATGTTTACTGTAAAAAGAGATTTTGTCATAATTCGGCATCAGTTTTTGAAATAAATAAAATGTGGGTTTTTCAGTCCCAAAGGGGGATATATGTTTTCTTTGAATGGTGGATCTGGACTGAGACGCGAGTCCTTTCCACACTTATATTAAGCTTAAAAGTTGCCTAGGGATTCCCGTTAATGTTTTAGAACCCAGCGAGGTTCGGGATTACTTCGCGGCTGATCATCGGCTGTAATCCGTAGCATCATAAAATGATTTTGATTAAGATATGATTTTGAAATTGTTTTGATACAAACGGAATGATGCCATTATCCAAAGTTTTATCTCTCGTTATCTCAGATTATGTCTTCCCATTGACATTCTTTAATATATATCTCGATTTATGTTTTGTATCATATTGTTTAGCACTTGTTGAGCATTTGGCTCACTCCTTGCTTTACCCTGATATTACAGCTAGCAGCTATGGTTAGATTCAAGCAGACTACCCGTAAGACCTGTGATGCTGATGCTTATATTCGAGCTCAGGTAGAATAAGTAATAATAGTTGTGTAAGGACTCGGTATTTGTAAACAGATGTAATAGTTGGTAGTGATGGGCTGTTCCAAACCCTAAACTGTAAGATCTTGGAGTTGGTTGTGTATTCTTCATTAAAATGATGTAATAGCTATATTTATTTTACTGTTTAAGTTGGGGGTGTGACAGGTTTTGGTATCAGAGCTACGGTTTAGAGTCCCTGGACAGCCCGAATAGGTTATAGGATATGTGTGTAGGTTATAGATATTATGCGAGAGAGTAGGTTAAGTAAATTATTATCAATACTCCTCTTATTGGTTGTCAGCAAAGGGCGCATTCCTCGTCATCCTCTGGGTCGGACGACACTATTGTTTTCTCCGTGTATGCTGAGTTGAGGCGCGAGTTCGACATACTTCAGGGCAAGTACGACCGACTGATAGACCGACTGAAGAACGTGTATCCGGACAGCCGAAACTACGAAGGGAAGCCCAAAGAGCAGATGACTGCGAGACTTGAGACCTTGGTTCAGTACGTCAACACTAAGCTTGAGGAGATGCCAGCACACCGGGACCGTACCAGCCAGTATGTCATTCAGATGGTGGCGGATGAGCTCCAGAGCATTGTGAAGACGCTTCGAGAGGAAAAGACTACCAAACCCCGTTCAGATGGAGTGGAACCTTAGTCTTAGTTCTTTCCATTTACCTTTCATGTTGTTGTACTATCAGACTCTATGGAATCCCCAGTTGTTTCCGTTGTTTCCTTTAAATAAGCCTGTTATTTCTAGAATCAGACTTTGTCCCAATCCTATGTATTGTGACCTTTAAAGTTTCAATAATTATGTTCTATTGTCCCATTTGCTCTCAACTGTTATTTTACGTTTTTATGTGCATCATCATATCTGCTTAATTTGGAAACTTGACCCCATATGTAAATAAGAATGCCATGCGATACCTTCGAATCATTTTATCATTCATATATGTTTTGACAAAACTCTTATTTCAGGATTATGCCTCCCAAAAAGAAGAACCCAACAACCACATCCACCACAGACCCAAATATTCTTCGACTACTGGAAACCTTGCAACAGCAAACCAATGCTATAGCTCAACAACAACTAACTCTTCAACAACGAATTGAAAACCAAGATAACCGTGAGCCACACCAACCACCTGAACCACCAGTACCACCTAGATAAATTGTCACTTTCAAGACTTTTCAGAATGTGAATCCACCTGTATTTCATGATACCACTGATCCAGTGATAGCTAACACATGGATCAAGGAGATGGAAAGGGCTTTTGAGTTGGTACAGTTAGGAGACGATTAGAAGACGCCGTATGCTACTTACTTCTTGAAGGGAGAAGTCATCTATTGGTGGGAATCAGTAAAAGCTATGAAAGTCACTCAGCAGGTTTCTTGGGAGAGATTTAAGAAGTTATTTCTGGACAAGCATTACCCTAAGTATATGCAGAATCAGATGGAGCTAAAATTTCTTGAGTTGAAGCAAGGGAACATGACTGTATTGGAGTATGAGAAGAAGTTCACTGAGTTGTCAAGGTTTGTGACAAAGTATACCAGCACTGAGGAGGAAAAAGCAAAGAAATTTCAGCAAGGATTGGAGCCTTGGATCAGAGATAGGGTGGCTATGTTTGAGCTTGAAACATATGCGGGAGTAGTACAGAAAGCTGCTCTGATTGAGAATAATGGGATGCAGTCAAGGAAAGAGAGGGATAACAAGAAAAGGAAGGTTCCATTTTATGGAGAAAAGTCTGAAGCCGGAAGTTCGCAAGATCAGAATATAAAGAGGATTGGTTTCCAGAAGGGCGGAAATTTTCAAAAGAAGGGAAATTTGGGCAAAAGGCAAGAATCAAAAGGGAACAATCAGGCAAGCCAAGGGCAAGTTGGAGAAAACAGGTTCCAGAGACTGGAATGCAAGCAATGTGGAAGAAGGCACCCCGGAGTATGAAATAAGCTGAGCATGACCTGTTATAGGTGCAATCAGAAGGGACATTTGGCAAATGAGTGCAGGATGTCGAAGCCAGGAGTTACGTGCTACAAGTATGGGAAGACTGGACACATGGCTAGGGAGTGCAAGGCAACCGGACCAGTCAAAGCTCTGATGAACGTAGCAAGTACCAGTGCAAGCGTGCCAGCTGAGGTATTGGAATTACCTCCACCACCTACACCAACCCCACAAGCAACAACAAGGACATTTGATTTGAAGATGAAGGATGTTGTACAGAATTCGGAGGTGATAGCATGTACACTTTTACTCAATAATTTCAAAGCTAAAGTATTGATTGATTCGGGAGTAACAAGATCTTTCATATCAGAATCTGTTGTTGATAAGCATCAATGTGAGAAAATGATTATGAGTGGGGTAGTAAATGTGGTAATTGCGAACCAAGAGAAGATTCCTGTGAATCAATTTTGTCTAAAGTGTGAGATTGATATTTCGGGGTATAAGTTTTCAGCCGACTTGATACTCTTCAAGTTGGGAGAGTTTGACATAATTTTAGGAATGGATTGGTTAGGAGAGAATAGCGCTCAGATTAATTGTAAGACCAAGAGAGTGTATTTAAAGACGAAGAGTGGAGAGAAGGTAGTATTTAAGGGGCAGAGGCAAGAGCAACTATTTCTTACAATTGTTCAGGCTAAGAAGCTACTTAGAAAAGGTTGTGAGCAATTCATAGCTTATGTAGTGGATTCGGAAAAAGGCAGCCCCAGCATGGAAGATATTCCTGTAGTTAGCGAGTTTCCCGATGTGTTTCCTGACGAACTACCAGGCTTACCACCAGATTGACAAATGGAGTTCGAGATCAACCTTGCTCCAGGCACAGAACCAGTTTCAAAGGCCCCGTATAGGATGGCACCAGCAGAAATGAAAGAGTTGGCGAGCCAGCTACAAGAATTATTGGATAAGGGAGTGATACGGCCAAGTACGTCGCCATGGGGAGCACCTATTCTGTTTGTAAAGAAGAAAGATGGGAGTATGCGTCTATGCATAGATTACCGAGAGTTGAATAAGGTGACGATCAAGAACTGCTACCCGCTACCAAGGATAGATGACCTTTTTGATCAGTTGAAGGGAGCAAAATGCTTTTCGAAGATTGATTTGAGATCGGGATACCATCAACCAAATATCAAAGAAGAAGATGTTCCCAAGACCGCATTCAGGACCAGATATGTGCATTATGAATTCCTAGTAATGCCGTTTGGATTGACCAACGCTCCGGCCGCATTTATGGATCTGATGAATCGGGTATTTAAGAAGTATTTGGACAAATTTGTCGTGGTATTCATTGATGACATCCTTATTTATTCTAAGTTGGAAGAAGAACATAAGCAGCACCTCTGGATAGCATTGGAGATACTCCGACAAGAGAAGTTATATGCCAAGTTTACCGAATGTGAGTTTTGGTTAAAGGAAGTTCAATTTTTGGGGCATGTTATTGGAAATGAGGGAGTTAAAGTGGATTCGGCAAAGATTGAGGCAGTTATGAGTTGTGAGAGGCCAAAGACTCCTACGGAAGTGCGAAGTTTTCTAGGATTGACCGGATACTATAGAAGATTCGTCAAGGATTTTTCGAAGATCGCCACGCCATTGACCAAGTTAACCAGAAAGAATCAAAAGTTTGAATGGAGTGCAGAATGTGAAGATAGCTTTCAAGAGTTGAAGCAAAAGTTGGTAACAGCTCCGGTGTTGGTACTTCCAGACGATCAAGGGAACTTTGTAATTTTCAGCGATGCTTCACATAAGGGTTTGGGTTGTGTGTTGATGCAACACAGTAAAGTGATCGCATATGCGTCAAGACAGTTGAAGCCACATGAGTTAAAGTACCCGACGCATGACTTGGAACTAGCCGCCATAGTGTTCGCACTCAAGATTTGGAGACACTACCTCTATGGAGAGAAGTGTGAAATCTACACGGATCACAAGAGTTTAAAGTATATTTTTACTCAGAAAGAGCTCAATATGAGGCAGAGGAGATGGCTGGAATTGATCAAGGACTATGACTGTTCGATAAATTACCATCCTGGTAAGGCGAATGTAGTGGCCGATGCTCTGAGTAGGAAGAAGAGACTGAATATGATGATAACATCAAAAGAGTTATCTGAAGAAATCGAAAGATTGGAATTGGAACTTTGTGTTTATGGAAAAGTCGAGGAAGTTTGTCGTGCAATGACCTTTCAGCCAACACTAGTAGAAAAGATAAAGAAGTGTCAAGAGGAAGTAATGGAAAAAGAGAAGAATCAGTTATCTGGAGAGGAGATTAATACTCAAAGGGATGAGCAAGGGATACTAAGGTTTTCATCCAGAATATGGATTCCCCATATACCTGAAATAAAGAATGAGATCCCCAATGAAGCCCATAATTCAAAATTTTCAATCCACCCGGGAAGCACCAAGATGTATCGAGACTTAAAGAAGAACTTTTGGTGGCCAAATATGAAGCGAGACGTGGCAGAATGGGTTGCGAAGTGCTATACTTGTCAGAAAGTAAAGGCAGAACATCAACGACCAAGCGGATTAATTCAGCCCCTGAAGATTCCAGAATGGAAATGGGAAAATATCGCTATGGACTTTATAGTAGGACTACCGCGAACGAAATCTGGGCATGACGCAATATGGGTTATAGTTGATCGTCTTACGAAGTCGGCGCATTTCCTGCCAATAAATGAGAAGTCATCACTGGACAAGTTGGTTCATCTGTATGTGCGCGAAATCGTTCTAAGGCATGGAGTACCCGTATCCATAGTTTCAGACAGAGATCCCCGCTTTAACTTGAGATTCTAGAAGCAATTTCAGGAATGTCTTGGCACGAAGTTGAATATGAGCACGACATACCACCCGCAGACTGATGGTCAGAGCGAAAGGACAATTCAAACAATCGAAGACATGTTGTGCAGTTGTGCAATCAATTTTGCAGGAAGTTGGAACGATCACTTGCCATTGATTGAATTCTCTTACAACAACAGCTATCATTCCAGTATCGGCATGCCACCATATGAAGCTTTGTACGAGCGAAAATGTAGATCACCAACAAGTTGGGATGAAGTAGGAGAAGGAAGAATTCTCGGCTCGGAATTGGTACAACAGTTGCTTGACACAGTCAAGTTAATTCAGAAAAGGTTGCTTGCTGCTTAAGATAGACAGAGGAAGTATGCGGATCCAGCGCGTAAGGACGTTCAATTCCAAGTTGGTGAAGCTGTGTTGCTGAAGGTGTCACCTAGAAAAGGGTTGATGAGATTTGGCAAGAAAGGGAAGTTAGCACCTAGATACATAGGTCCCTTTGAGATTTTGAGTCAAGTAGGAAAGGTGGCCTATGAGTTGGCCTTACCACCTCAGTATCAGCATGTGCATAATGTGTTCCATGTGTCGTTGCTTAAGAAGTACAATCCTGACGCTAGCCATGTGATAGAATATGAACCTGTAGAAATTCAGGCCGACCTATCATTTGTGGAGCAACCGGTTAAAATACTCGACTGGCAAGTAAAGAGTCTTAGGAATAAGTCGGTAAAGTTAGTAAAAGTGCTTTGGAGGAACCCTAAGGTCGAAGAATCGAATTGGGAGTTAGAGTCTGATATGCGTTCCCGACATCCTCATCTTTTCTCTTAGATTCTGGGGACAGAATCCCCTAAGGGGGAGAGGATGTTACGACCGGCATTTTATGTAATATTATTTGAGGATTTGGTATAATATTAAAGTCAAATGAATATATATTCAATGATTCTACGCTAGTGTGAGTGAAAATTTCTGCATTATAAATTTGCTTTGTGTAGTATATAATTTTTCAAAGCAAGAGTTTATTTAATTTCTTTATTTTTGATTTATAAGGAATATTCTAAGCTTTGGAAAATTTTTCTTTTAAAAGGTATTTTGTTCACAAATTTTGAAAATGATTTTATAAAGTCTCAAAAAATCCAAGTTATTTTATGGTATAAATTTTATAATTTTTGAACTTGTATTTTATTTTATAAAAATAAATCATTATAAATTTTAGTTGTCATATTTATCAAATTACATAAGAGACCATGCATGCAAATCACCCTTCTATTCTCTCAAAGGGCAAATAAGACTTTTCCAACCCCACTAACTCATTTGATTATTACCAAATTACTACATTAGCCTTGCATGCAAAATGGCCTAACTTTAGCTAAAGGACATTTTTGTAAGTTCTCACTTCCACTCATTATTTGTCAACCAAAAAGCATAAAACAAAAAAATCAAAGTGGGAGAAGTCATTCCACTCATTCCACACTCCAACACACCACAAATTTTCTCTCTTTTTCCCCTCCCACCTTGCTCTCGGCCGAAGGCCAAATCCCCCACCCCCCTTCCATTTTTCAATTCATTCTTCATCTTCCCAAGTGTAAATCTTTTACCTACATTCATCTTATATACTTACCAAGTGTTTTTTGACTTGGAAGTTGAAGTTTCATGGAAGCATGTGTAGTTCTTATGTGATCTCCAAAGAGAAACTCTTGATTCTTGTGAATTCAAGAGCTCTCTATGAGATATATTATGTATATGTGCTAACTAAGTGTTTTATGGATATATCATGCTTTAAAATCCTTTGCATGCTACTGAAATTTCATTATATATTTATGTTTAGCCATGCATGCTAGTTTTAAGACATTAAAATGATGATCAACCATGTTTTGCATGCTATTCTTTTCGAAATCATGTTGTTATGTTTAAAAATCTATAAATGCGAAATAGGTGTGCTTAAAATAGATTGTTTCCATGATAAATTTCTTATTAATACTTAAAAGAAGTTATATTTCATGATTATTAAGGATGAGTATTAGGTGCAAGTCGATTTTGCAAGCATTTAAAACTTTATGCCTAGCCGAAATCTTGTTATGTGCTTTCCATGAGTTGCATGTTATATATTTAGTTGCATGTTGTAGTTTTTGGGAATGGATGATCTCACCCAAGGTTATTTTGAGAATAAGGGAGTTAGTTCAGTAGATTACCATGTATAAGTCTTGGTTTAAGTATTGAGTTGTTGTTAATTGAGTTTGTCAAGTCAAAACCTTGGAAAATGAGAGTTATAGTTTCTGCAGAAAATCAGTTTAGTACCCTGAGGTTTAGAGTGAGTTTTGACCATGTCATTGATGTGCACTTTGAGGCCGAAGCCACCAGAAGTTAGTATCAGGAGTATTCAAAAGGTTTTAGGAGTTGGTTGGAGGTTTGCATGTCTTTTGGTTAGGTGCACAAGTAGAATCACAAAATCTGTCCAGCAGGGGACAGTTTTGTTGCAACTTAGAAATAGGGAGATTTGACCATGTCATGGGTAGGCCCTCATTAGGCCCAATTGGGCCTTAGTTAGAGGGAGTGTCAGAGAAGTTTTTCCAACCATAGTTCATAGGATATGAGTTAGAACCATGTGTCACAAGTTAATTCAAGTCATGGCGTTTTCTGCCCAGAAAAGCAGGGGAACCTTGGACTTTTAGCTTAGGCCCAAGAAGGCCCAAGCTAGGCCCTTGATCCACATCAAGATTGTAAGATGCCCTTAGGTCAGGAGAGTCTTGTGTAAAAGTTTTGAAGGAAAAATTGTAGTTTAAGAGTGCCTAATGCACTCAAGAAACTATAGTTGTCATTCTGAAATTTGCACCAGTGAGCACTTTCACTTATCACATAGTTTTAGAACACTTAGAAGTGAGTATTAGGTCGACCACCATAGTTGTAAGATAGTATAAGGTCAGTAGAGCAAAAGGCACAAGTGAGGGTCAATAGGTGTTGGATAATTTAGGAAAGGCACATCGAGTTAGGAAGCCAAAATTAGAGGACTATGTCTAGTTTAGCGACCAAGTGACTTAAGTTGAGAGTCGAGATCATCCAAGCCTAGTGTTGCATTATGGTATATATGGTGTTATTTGGTATTAATATATGATATGTGATTATGTGGCTATGTGTGTGCAATTGTAATTTAAAAGTGAATATAAATTAAGTGCGTATAGGCTTAAGTGCCATCCGTGTTTAATTTCAAGTTGTAAATAGGTTAAGTTAGTGAGAATATATTATAATGAGGATTATTATTTATGTAGGATCTCGAGATGAGGGAAAGCTTGCCATAAAAGTCGAGTGAAGCTCGAGTTGCTCCTACCAGTCAGACCAGACCAGCCTATCTCAAGGCAAGTGATTCAACTTGACCTTCGTATTTACTATAAACAGTTCATATATATATTGATGCAATTATCCTGAGTCATTTGATATGTTTTAAATCAAGCGTATCTTATGTTTATCTTTGAATCATATAGAAATGCCATGAACCCTCGAGTACGTATTGCAAGTAGTTCAAAAGTCTTATCATGACAGTATATTAAAGTAATTCGAATGCCATGATAAAATAAAGAGTTGTTATACACTCGGTTGATTCTCTTGATTACCATGCTAATGATTCCTAAGTAATGATATCTCATCCTGATACTTGAATCCCTATAGAACCTTACCTTGATACCTGAAATCCAGATATTTATCAAAGTTATCCCTAATTGATTGATACCCCTATTTCTTATCCTAAAGCTTGTCAATTCTGATATATCCTAACCTAAAAATCATTTCTTCATACCTTAACACCCTTAGTATTCATGAAGCTTACATTCTTGATGATCCAACACTTGAACCTTGATGAGAAACCATTGCTTTAAGCCCAATTTGGCACTTCCTTTCATGATATCCAATAGCCTCACTAAATTCCCTGGTCCAAACTTTGATACATGAAAACCATTATGTTACCCTAATAGAGTTTAGTTTTGTGATTCATGGCTCTGAGAGTTAGCACCATTTCTCCGTGTTTCGAGTTGATCTATAATCCCTTGATAAAGATGTTTACTGTAAAAAGAGATTTTGTCATAATTCGGCATCAGTTTTTGAAATAAATAAAATGTGGGTTTTTCAGTCCCAAAGGGGGATAAATGTTTTCTTTGAATGGTGGATCTGGACTGAAACGCGAGTCCTTTCCACACTTATATTAGGCTTAAAAGTTGCCTAGGGATTCCCGTTAATGTTTTAGAACCCAGCGAGGTTCGGGATTACTTCGCGGCTGATCACCGGCTGTAATCCGGAGCGTCATAAAATGATTTTAATTAAGATATGATTTTGAAATTGTTTTGATACAAACGGAATGATGCCATTATCCAAAGTTTTATCTCTTGTTATCTCATATTATGTCTTCCCATTGACATTCTTTAATATATATCTCGATTTATGTTTTGTATCGTATTGTTTAGCACTTGTTGAGCATTTGGCTTACTCCTTGCTTTACCCTGATATTACAGCTAGCAGCTATGGTTAGATTCAAGTAGACTACCCGTAAGACCTGTGATGCTGATGCTTATGTTCGAGCTCAGGTAGAATAAGTAATAATAATTGTGTTAGGACTCGGTATTTGTAAACAGATGTAATAGTTGGTAGTGATGGGCTATTCCAAACCCTAAACTGTAAGATCTTGGAGTTGGTTGTGTATTCTTCATTAAAATGATGTAATAGTTATATTTATTTTGCTGTTTAAGTTGAGGGTGTGACAAATTTGAGAATCACTTGGTCCGGGTATAACAAGATCAATCAGGATACTAGCATCATATATATAAGAACTAGTTATCACACATTCGTAGTGTAAACTAAAAAGTAGGTTGAATCACTTGCCTTGAGAAGGCTGGACTGGACTGGACTGGAAAGTAGGAGCAACAGGAAGCTTTACTCGACCTTTATGGCAAGTTTACCCTCGTCTCAAGATCCTACACAATTAATAATAACCTCATTAGAATATATTCTCACCAACGCAACCTATTTATAACCCGAAATTAAACACAAATGCCACTTAGGCCTATATGCACGCAATTTATAATTACCTTATAAACATAGTAGTACACATAGCCACATATACTCACATACCATATTTTAAATACCAAATAATATCACACACACACACCATATTGCAACACTAGGCTTGGATGATCTCGTTCCACAAGTTAAGTCACTTGATCGTTAAACTAGACAAAGTCTCCAAATTTTGGCCTCCTAACTCGATGTGCCTTTACTAAAATATCCAAAACCTATTGACCCTCACTTGGGCCTTTCACTCTATTGCCTTTATGCTATCTTGCAACTATAGTGGTCAACCTAGGCCTCACTCATAAATGCTCTAAAACGATGTGGTAAGTGAAGGTGCTTACGAAGGTAAATTTCAGAATGACATCTATTATTTCTTGAGTGCATTAGACACTCTTAAACTATGAGTTTACCTCCAAAACTTCTACACTAGACTCTTCTGATCAGAAGGCAACTACCAAACTTGATGTGGCTCAAGGGCCTAGCTTGGGCCTCCCTAGGCCTAAGCTTAAAGTCCATGGTTCCCCTGTTTTTCTGGGCAGAAAAGGTCCTGACTTGAACTAACTTGTGACACATTATTCTAACTCAAATCCTATTAACTATGTCTGGAAAAACTCCTCTGAAAATCCCTCTAACTAAGGCCGAACAGGGCCTAATGAGGGCCTACCTATGACATGGTCAAAACTTCCTATTTCTAAGTTGCAACAAAATTGTCCCCTGCTGGACAGATTTTGTGATTCCACTCGTGCACCTAACCAAGCGTCTTAAAAACCTCCAACAAACACCTAAAACCTATTATATACTCCTAGTGCTAGCTTCTGGTGGCTTGGGCCTCAAAGTGCACAACAAATGCTCATTCAAAACTTCCCCACAAACTAGTGCATAAAATCTGGAAAAATGCAAATACTAACTAATCCCTTTCCACCTTGACTCCCACTTATTAACCAAACATCCAACATTTACCAAAGAAAACTTAGTGCATCAACATCCTAATATAGTTCCTCAACAGGAGTGGAGATCATCCATGCCCTAGAACACCAACATGCAAATAAAAATATAACATGCAACTCATGGAAAACACTTAACAAGATTTCGGCTAAAACATAGAGTTTAAATTCTTGTAAATTCAACTTGTACCTATTACTCAACCTTAATAATCATGAAATATATCTTCTCTTAACTATTATTAAGAAATATATCATGGAAACAATCTATTTCAAGCACACATAATTCGAATTTATAGATTTTTAAACATGAAAACATGATTTTGAGAAGAGTAGCATACACAACATGGTTGATCATCATATTAACATCTTAAAACTAGCATGCATGGCTAAACATGATTATATAGTGAAATTTCAGTAGCATGCAAAGGTTTTTAAAGCATGGTTTCTCCATAAAACACTTAGTTAAAACATATATAAAATGTATCTCATAGAGAGCTCTTAAATTCACAAGAATCAAGAGTTTCTCTTTGGAGATCACACAAAAGCTACACATGTAACCATGAAACTTCATCTCCCAAATCACAAAACTTTTGGGAAGTATATAAAATAAATGTAGGTGGAAGAATTACACTAGGGAAGATGAGAAATGGGATGGAAAAAAAATGGAAGGAAGTGTGGAAGGGGGTTCTCGGCCGAGAGCAAGGAGAGGGAGGGGGAGGAGAGAAAAAGAGAGGTGAGTTGGAGTGTGGAGTGAGTCAAATGATTTCTCATCTTTTGTTTTTGGTTTTATGCCTTTGATTGACTAAGAGAAATGAGTGGAAATGAGAATGTACAAGAATACCCTCTAGCTAAAGTTAGGCCATTTTACATGCAAGATTATTATGATAATTTGGCTAACAACAAGTGAGTTAGTGGGGTTGGAAAGGTCTCCTTTGCCCTTTAATAGAATGGAAGAGTGATTTGCATGCAAGGGTTTCCATGTAATTTGCTAATTATGACAAATAAATTTTTAAAGATTTATTTTTATAAAATAAAATACAAGTTCAAAAAATTATAAAATTTATACCATAAAATAACTTGGATATTTAGAAATTTTATAAGATTACTTTTGAAATTTGTGAACGAAATAACTTGTAAAAGAAAATTCTGCTATCCAAGGTTTAGAATATTCCTTATAAATCAAAATAAGGGAAATAAATAAACTTTTGCTTTAAAAAATCATATTCTAAATAAAGCAATTTAAAATGCAGAAATTTCATTCACAAAACGTACAATCATTAAGTATATTTACATTCGGCTATAACATTATACAAAGTTCACAAATAATATTACATAAAATGCCGTCGTAACATCCTCTCCCCCTTAAGGGATTCTGTCCCCAGAATCTAAGAGAACAGATGAGGATACCGGGAACGCAA
>NW_027418371.1:0-151660 GCF_009905375.1 Apium graveolens
AATGATATATACATTGATTATTGCATACTTGTTAACACACTCGATTAAGTAGGAGTTTATGTAATATTTACATTGATGAATTAAAATTTAATAATTTCATGTTAATTCAGATTTAGTATGACAAATATTACAAGCTTGTCGTTCGTTGCCTTGGACATTTCTTGCGATAATTATTTATCATGGTAAAAGATGTAAGTTGTATTTGGGTTCAAAGAAATTAAGCGACACAATAAAGGCAAAATAAATCCACGATTCAAGAAAAATTTAACTCTATAATTTTTCTCCGACACCACATGCATGAAGATTTAAATCCGTGTACGTAGAAATCGAGGATCCCTTTCTTTTATGGGAAAATCTAAAGGATAGGTTCGATCACCAGAAACTAGTTTATCTACCTGCAGCTGAAAATGATTGGGCTAATTTAAGACTTTAGGATTTTAAGAGTGTCCGAGCATATAGCTCTGCTTTGTTCAAAATAAGTTCTAGGCTTATTATGTGTGGTGAGAAAGTTACGGAGAAAAGAAAAATCGATAAAACACTATCAACTTTTTACCCCAACAATATCAACTTAGCAGAGATGTACAGGGAGCGCAAATTTACTAAGTTCGGGGATCTTCTATAAACTCTCGTCGTTGTTGAACAGATCATAAATTGGTGATTAAGAATCATCAATCCCGTCCAACAGGATCTGCCCATTACCTAAAGTAAATAACATGTCAATTCAGCTGAATGTACGTGGAAAAGGGTATAGAGGTGGACGGGGCCGAGGTCAGTACCGTGGACGAGGTCGGAGCCATGAGCATTTTCGTCCATATAACAACTCTGTTCACCGGAAGTGGCAATCTGAATCACAGAGTAAAAGAAGGGCACCACGAGGGGGAAAAATTGAAAATATTTGATATAGGTGCGGCATGGATGGGCACACGTAATTGTCATGCCCCAACATCATCTTGTGAATCAATACCAATCTTCTCAAAATCAAAAGAGAAAATGGTTAGAACAATTTTGCTACCAATAACATAGATGATTTTATGAGAATCACAACTGGAGGAATAAGCATTAACGGTCCGAATGAACCTAACTAAACTCTTCTATGGGAGGCTGAAGATTAGTTTTATATAATTACTATAGTAGTGTGTATTGTGTGCTTTATTTTGTTTGAACTATGTTGTGTGTTATGTTCTTATCAAATAAATTATCTTTTTTAATTATATACAAAATGGATTCTAAAGATATATGTATTGCTGATTATGGTACAACTCATACGATTCTACAGAACCGAGAATTTTTACCCAAATAACCAAAATCGAAGCTCAAGTCGGAACGATTTCCGGTGTATCTAATATAATCGAAGGTTTTGGAAAAGCTAGTTTCATCCTACCTAATGGTACATACATACACATTCTAAATGCATTATATTCTAGTAAGTCTACTAGAAATCTTCTTAGTTTTAAAGATATCCGACTCAATAATTTTCACATCGAAACTACCTCTGAGGCTAATAGAGAATATCTTCTTATTACTTTCGCTAATCCTAGCAACAAGAAAATATTAGAAAAGTTTCACTCACTTTCCTCAGGATTATATATGATGAAAATTAGAACTATTGAGTCACACAATGTCATTGCTTCCAAACTCATAGTTCCAAAATCTTTTACACTTTGGCATGAAAGATTAGGTCATCCTGGTGTCTCTATGATGCGTCGTATTATAGAAAATTCTGCCGGTCATCCTCTTAAAGATTTTAAAGTTCTTTCCAACAATGACCTTCCATGTTCAGCATGTTCTTTAGGAATACTGATTACTCGACCATCCCCTACTAAAGTTCAGCTTGAAAGCCCAACTTTTCTAGAAAGGATCCAAGGCGATATATGTGGACCTATACACCCACCATCTGGCCCATTTAGGTACTTTATGGTATTAATCGATGCCTCAACTAGATGGTCTCATGTTTGTCTTCTCTCAACTCGTAATGATGTTTTTGCAAAATTAATTGCCCAAATAATCAAACTATGAGTTCAATTCCCAGATCATTGCATCAAGTCAATTTGTTTAGATAATGCAGGTGAATTCACATCTACAACTTTTGTCGACTATTGCATGTCAGTAGGAATCCCAGTTGAACACCCAGTTCCTCATGTACATACACAAAATGGGTTAGCCAAATCCTTTAGCAAAAGACTTCAACTTATTGCAAGACCGCTATTGTTAAAAGCAAAATTACCTACATCTATTTGGGGTCACACAGTACTTCATGCTGCTAATATTATTAGGATTAGACCAACTTTCTACAACCAACATTCTCCACTACAACAGGTACTTGTTCAAGTTCCTAATATTTCTCACTTCAAAATTTTCGGAAGTGCTGTATATGTATCGATTGCTCCACCACAAAGATCGAAGATGGGAGCTCAAAGAAGAATAGGTATATACATTGGTTTTGATTCCACGTCTATAATTAGATATCTGGAGCCTCTAACCGAAGACTTATTTACCGCAAGATATGCAGATTGTCATTTTGACGAGTCTATGTTTCCTCCCTTAGGGGGAGATAAACATTCAAATAAAGTTAATCCTGGCATAACATGGAATGCATTAGGATTATATTTTCTAGATCCACGTACCCGTCAATGCGAACGTGAAGTTAAAAGAATTATTCATATGCAAAATATCATAAACCAAATGCTTGACGCATTTAACGATTCTAGAAATATAACTAAATCTCATATACCTGCAGTAAAACTCCAGCTAGAATAGATATACCAATTCAAAAATCAGATACAAAAGAATTGGTTACAGAATCAAAGCCATGCCTGAAGCATGGTAGACCGGTCGGTGCAGAGGATGTTGCACCACGAAAAAGAAAAATTAAAAAATTGCCTCAGAAGTGGCACATGCTCCAGAAGAAGAAAATACCCCTGAAGTGGTATTATCTCCTGAAGAGATTCCAGTCCCCGAAGATACGAGATTAAACAGTCATAAAATTTCAATAAATTATGTGCATGATATAAAATTATGGAATCGAAGTAAAGCCATAATCGATGATATATTTGTGTATTCTGCGGTATTGGATTTCGACATAAATTGTGATCCTGAACCACAAAGTGTAGATGAATGCCGTCGAAGAAAGCACTGGCCAAAATGGAAAGACACGATCCAAACAGAATTAGATTCATTGCGTAAAAGAAAAGTATTTGGACCTGTTCTCCAAACACCAATTGGTGTGAACCCTGTTGGGAATAAATGGGTATTCATAAGAAAATAAAATGAAAAGAATGAAATTATGAGATATAAAGCCCGACTTGTAGCACAAGGGTTTTCTCAAAGGCCTGACATTGATTATCAAGAGACATACTCGCCAGTGATGGATAGAATTACCTTTAATTTTATATTAGGTATGGCATCTAAAGAAAATTTGGAAACATGTCTTATGGACGTCGTTAATGCATACCTATATGGTTCACTCGATAGTGAAATTTTTATGAAAATCCCAGAAGGTTTAAAAATGGATGAGTTCAAGAAACCTCATCATATATACTCCATTAAACTTCAACGATCATTGTATGGACTGAAACAGTCTGGTCATATGTGGTATAACAGACTTAGTCATTATTTATAAACGAATGAGTATATTAGTAACCAAATTTCTCCATGTGTTTTTATTAAAAAATCACAATCTGGTTTTGTGATTATTGCTGTATATGTCGATGATTTAAACCTTGTAGGAACAACTACAAAGGTTGATGAAGTTGTCATATACCTAAAGACAGAGTTTGAAATGAAAGATCTTGGAAGGACAAAATATTGGCTTGGTATACAAGTTGAGCACTTGTCATCAGGAATTTTCATCCACCAATCTACATATACAGAAAAGGTTTTGAACATATTTTACATTATTAAATCTCATCCATTGAATACTCCAATGGTGTTTAGATCTTTAGAGCCTGATAAAGATCCATTTCGACCACGAGAAGATGATGAAGAAGTTCTCGATCCTAAAATCCTATATCTCGGAGCAATTGGTGCACTTATGTACCTTGTAAATAATACAAGGCCAAATATTGCATTTGCTGTGAATTTATTGGCTAGATTTAGCTCTGCTCTGATGGACAGGCATTGGAATGGGATCAAGCATATATTTCATTATCTTCGTGGAATAATTGATTTTGAGTTATTCTTCCTGAAAAACTCAACATTTCAGTTGATTAGATATGCAGACGCTGGATATTTTTCGGATCCTCATTTGGCAAATCACAAACTGGATATGTGTTTACATATTACGGTACATCCATTTCCTGGAAATCTACGAAGCAAACTACAGTGGCAACCTCAACAAATTGGATATGTGATTCATGAAGCCAATAGAGAATGTGTCTGGTTGCGGTCTATCATCAAGAATATTCGTTAATCATTTGAATTACCAGACATCACTAGAAGTCCTACCGTTATGTTTGAGGATAACACTGCATGCATTAATCAACTCAAGGAAAAATATATCAAAGAAGACAGGACGAAGCACATTTTACTAAAATTCTTCTACACTCATGAGCTTCAAAAGAATGGTGAAATTGATGTACAATAAATTTGGTCATATGACAACCTTGCTGACTTATTCACGAAATCATTACTGAATTCAACCTTCGAGAAATTACGACAGAACATTGGAATGCGTCGACTCAAGAATTTGTTTCAACAAAATTCAGAGAATGATTAGTTTTTCCAAGGGGAGATTGTACTCTTTTTCCTTCGTCAAAGTTTTTATCCCACTCGGTTTTTCTTTGTTAAGGTTTTAACGAGGCAGTCTATGATCCATACCACAATGATTATCAAAGGGGAGTGTTGTGAATTGATTTGCCATGTGGTCAAATATTGTAATAGTAGGGCTAAACTTTAGTAGTAGAAATTTTGATAATGCATTGATTGCTTTTATTCTTTTTCTTAGATATAAATACATGGCCTTGGTGAATGTAAAACTTGCACCAAGCATCATAATACATGCTCTCTATCTCCCTCCGAATATCATTCTTTCCCTCTCAGATTTAGTAGCCCCTTCTAATATTATTAAAGCTAGTATATTACAACTATTTTATTTATATTAAGGGTTGTAATAATATTATTTTTGTTGGTAGTGGTAATCTTGCCTCATACTTTATCCTTTTTAGATCATGTTACCTTCTGGGTTTATTATATTTTTGTTATTAATATATTAGTTTTTTGGTGCTGTGAGTCCTCATTCATAACCCCGAGTTTGAGGACATCACAATCTTTACCAAGCCTTTTGATGAATCAACATTCACAAGATTAGTAAGTGAGCTAGGTAATCTCTCATAACTTACAAAAATTATCTGTTAAAGTTAAAATTTACAGTCAAGTGTTCAATTATGACTCTTATATGTTAGAGTTATTTTAGTGAACTTTAAGTTGATTTTTAATAAATATTAAGGACTAAAATTTTTTTATAAAATTCTCTGGACATTTAAAAATTATGAGAATTGTTTCGTAATTATAATTCCCCCAAATCTGGGGTCTGAGGATTTGGTTGTCACAATAAAACATCAATATAAAACTACATCTTTAATCAATAAACAAATGCCAGCAACTGTATAGCAAATAAATATATCATCTCGACCCCAACTATACCAAGATCTTTTTATGTTACATTTCTAGAAACAAGAATTCCAAATTTCCATAAATTAAAATTTTCACTTTCTTTTGAAACTCTTTTCAACAATCTCTGACACTCAACCCGCTAGTATAACTTCGAAAAGAAGTATACTAGTCCAACTACATGATAACACAAGTAATGTATATATACAAACATCTTTACATAATAGAACTTACTCTAATCCCGTAAACCATGGACCAACCTTCTTTATAAGAGCTTTTTTCTTTGTTTTTTCTCGAATTACGCATCTAAAAAGCGTCAATTATTCCTTACTGGAAGGTTAAATTTAAAACAGGCAAGTATGAGCGAAAGAAATGCTCAGCAAGTTCAGTATGATATATATATGGTCTTTTGATATAAAAACCCACATCTGTAATAGAGCAGAAAAGTTAAAATCATAATTGCTGAACTAGAAAAATTTAGTTAAGGAATCCAATAATTGTTTCCTCAACTGTATTCAAAACTGATAGGTCCATACTATTACATATTATTAATACCTATTTTATGTCTGTTTTCATATTTTTTTAACAAATAAATTATTTTACTTTGTTTTGCAGGAAAATAAATAAAATCAGAATTTGAGCAGAAAAAGGTGAAAAAGGCAAGGAGGTGGAGAATACTTGAAGCTAAAGAAATTTGTATACTTATTGAAGAATATGAAGGAAAAAAAAGGAAATATATCCTAAGTAGAATTTGATATTCTAAGACCCGAACCCTAATATTTTCCCTATATATATGAGTCTCCCCTCTTGTATTTTACAAATCCAAAACACCCAAGACCCAACACCTTGAACACCAATCTAGAGCTAGAATTTTGTTAGTTATTTGTTTTGCTCATCTTTTTTATCATGTGTTACAAAATTTGTTCCCTAGGATCAAGATGAAGTAAATTTAATTACTTTGGTATCTTCTCATTCTTATTATTTGATTTTCATGATTTATCTTGGTGCTTAATTATTCAATTGATAAAGTAATTTTGATATATTATTGTTACCAGATTTATTTTTCATAGCCTATGCTTGCTCCATGAAGTTTTGATGGGTTATTGTTAGATTAAAAGTTTCATATTATATGCTTTTCTCGTTAATTTGATAAACGTTATTTTTGTGAAGAAAAGAGAATTAATTTTAGGGCGAGTTGATATTAATTATGATTGATTATCGGATTCAGATTCCTAGATTTTCCATATAATTTTTTATTTGCTAATTAGGTTAAACAAATCCCATCTCAAATATATTTGTCTAGTTCGCCTGATTTAAATTATTAGGAATTTGAAAATTCATAGTCTCCGTGGATCGATCTATAATTGCTACAACTAAACATCGTGCGCTTGCAGTTCTTATTATTTTACACATCAAGTTCTTGGCACCGCTTTCGGGGACTATTGGTAATTTTCACTCCTTGATATTTAATTCTTTGAACTAGTTTCTTATTTTCTCTTTGTTTTTTCGGGAATCGTGAAGCGGAGGAAAGCTAGGACAAAAAGATCGCTAGAAGGCCTCACCGTCTCTTTTGAAATTTTTGAAACCGCTTTTCGGTATTCAGTATCACCTTTTTTTTTTCTTCTCACTTTAAATATTTGCAAAATCTAAATAGTAGTTAGTTAATTTTTAAAAACCAATTTGTTGCATCATTCATTCTTTCATATAGGATCACATCATCTAGATTTCCTTTTCTATCTTATACAATTATGGTGATTATCGGAGGAAAGACGTACGTATAATTTAGAGTAATACACGTAGTGTAGTGCATCCATAAGTGTTTATTATTTTGTTCTTTGTGTGTTGCATCTTCTAATCAGTCTTAAGGGCACCACCCAATTTCAAGATAAGGTGATGGATTTCATCACCCCTTCCTTGGCCCACAAATCATTAATTCCTTCATCTTGCTTTCATCTACCTTAAAAAAATTAAGTAGACATTGGCCCCTAGGGTTTCAAGCTCAATTAGGAAGGTACCTAAAAGAGAAAGTAAATTTGGAATTATTCGAGCTTTTGGTGACAAGGAAAGTGTATCACTTACCTGGCCAATTTGGATTGGTGTCTAGGCTAGAGGTTCTCTAATTCAATGCCTTGTTTACAAGGAAGTTCCCCCGCTTACCCGTCCAGTCAGTTTAAATAAATCTAGATTTATAGACTTTTTGGTGGTCAAAAAGTTAGGAGCTGAAGATTACCCTAGATCTAAGATTTTTCTTTTTGATTTTCCAATTTTTCTTAGGTGTTTACTTATAGCTCTTATTTGTTGCGTGATTACTTGTCCTATATGCAAAGTAATTGGGTTCGAGACCATTAATCTAGATTAATAAGACACTCCAACCTTTCATCTTCTAAAGTAGTAAGGCAACTCGAGTTCTTTCACCCACTAAAATTGAATCAAAAGAAGTAGAAATATCACATGTAGTCATGTCTGTCTCATTCAAAGACTATTGTTATCGCTCGTTCCGCTGAACCCTCATGCATAGTTCTACCTCAAGTAACCGCGAATAATTTTGAAATTAAACATCACAACATTACCATGTTACCTAGGTTTGTTGGGGTAGAGGAAGAGGATCCGTATCTTTTCATCCGAGAATTTGAGGAACTGCATGTTAGTGTAGGTGCCCTAGAGGCAATACATTATTCTTTTAAATATTTATGTCAGTTGATCATTCAATAAATGTATTTATTATGACCTTAATTACTGCGGTATTTTGTTAGCATAATAAATGTCCTTAGAATCATGATACACATTGTATAGTTTAAGTACATGACTTGAACTTGAGATTATATAATATATCATATTCTTAAAGGTCCCTAGTCGAGTATTATTATATAGGACAATAATAATACATAGATAGACTAGTATGTTGTTTGACAAGATAACCACATTTCATTGGTTATAAGTATGGGGATACTAAAGTCAATACATAGGTACATGTGAGAGTACATGGTACTGGACAGACCCACAGTGAGATTCTTCATGTTTAATAAAGTCATAAGAAAGACTCACAGTGATAATGGTGTAACGATCCTTTGACTTGAAATCATTATATTTCTATACGAGGATTAATATACTTTGACTACATTAAAAGTTACTTTTGACCGGGTGATGATAAAAGTGGACATTGGGTATATCATGAGTCGTATGAGAAATATGAATGATAGATAAAGAATTTAACCCTCCTATAATTAGGAGAGATATTATTGGCCTCTTGATTGAGTGAGACTATAAAAGCATGGTCATGCTCAAATAATGATTTATCTTGATAGTCTACTCATGGATCAAGTAAACCCGGATTAAATGTTGAAGAGGATGACTAAATACATGCCTCGAGTTTAATCTATAATATGTATGGTTAAAGGGATTATATTACACGAAAAACATTAATCACGAAAGGTTTTATCTAATCACGATTTAATTATTGTTTAATTGGGTAACAATGATGTATTACTAGATACCGCTCATTGTTTATAATTTTATTAGAGAATAAAATTATTGCCAAATAAATAATAGCCTATATGGTCGCACAAATAGAGCACTTAATGGAATAGTTAATTTAAATTATGGATTTAAATTAATTGATGATTATTCGAATTTTATTATAATTAAGTAAGACTTAATTGAGATAATATAAATTCGAATTAAAATGAATGTTTTTTTTTGCCCATAATAATTAAGTATGACTTAGTTATTAATTAAATAATAGAAATTCGTTTTTATTATTTAATCCAATACCTACTAGGGTTGGGCTTTGCTATTATGGGCCTTTTTAATCAGCCATTATAAATACATAATGATAGGTTAAAGAGGCTTGGACATTTTTGTAAAAACCCTAGCAGCAAAGAGAGGCAGAGGCAATTCGGATCGTCAAGAAGGAGGCTAGTACATCCATTCCGTAGTCAAGTTCGTTAGACGTTCTTGGAGGTGCTCGTGTGGATACCATAGAGGTGTTTCTCCGAGAGGTAGACACAAAGCGTGATAGCTAGGATCTCCGTTGAGTTCGTGAAAGTTAAGCTCTTGAAAGGTATGATTCGTTATCTCCATAATCTGCCCATAATTATACATGGATCCTGTTTTTGGGTTTCAAAATCTTTGTTTTATTTACGTTTATCCGCTGCGTTTTATGCCTCGGAACCCAACAATGGCATCAGAGCTACGTGTATAAGGGGCTGATTTGGTTACGTGTTTACTGTATTTTTACAAGTATGCATGTGTGATAAGTCTGCCATGATAACAGTTATGTTATATGAGTCTGCCAGGATAACAGTTATGTTATATGAATTATATGATGAATCTGTTAATGATCTATATGATGATACTAGTATGTTTAAGATTTTCCATAACTCATATGTATGCGATCTCTTAAAATATGTATACTGATACATGTTTTTGGTAACTGGGATATGGATCGTGTGTATACTGATACATGCTTCTGGAATAGTATTCTGATACATGTTTTGCTAGTATTCTGATACTTGATTTTGCAAAAATTTCCGCCATCGGAGGGCTCGCTGCCCCCCCCCCGAACCCGCGTGCTTAGGGTTTCGTTTTTAATTTGTGCTTATGACATATGCTTTACTTATTTATTATTCTTGATTGGATCATGATAGGTGATAAATAGTATGTCATCTTTATATGATCTATCATGTTCTTTAATGGTTACTTGAGCATGGTGCATAGTTATGGCCTTAAGACCTTAGTTGTAATGGTTTATTCTTTTGGTTTGTAATAAATACGACTTGCATGTCATTTTCTATTTGTAGTTGTTTTATCTCGAATGTAACTCGAGTTCTTTTGTAAGTTCATTAGTATAATTCTTAATGTAACATCCAAGAAGGACAAGGGAACAAGGAGGCATCCTATGGAGGCCAAGGAGACAATGGAAGCAATAGAGAAGACATATGTAATAGTTATTTTTACACCATAGATTGACCTTGATCTTTTCATTAGCCTGAAAAGATCACATAGGATTGGGCCATAACTATTGCACGTTTACTTTACGCCCTTTTCATATGATGTATAAATAGTATGTGTAGAGTAGAAAATGCATGTTTTAATTAGATTAATGATGCATATATGTATTAGATACATCACCCATGCCATGCCTTTAAACAAGATAAAATCTGTAACGACTCAAGATTTAAAATTAACAAATGATCATGAGATTCTCGTGTTTATGAAACACGGAATAAAATACGAATTTTCTTTATTTCTGACATGGGGCAATTTTGTCAACAACGGGTTCATAGAACTTGTAAGGCTGTGGGTTTTAAGCGAGACCGATGTGACTCCTCCACTACCTGGAAATCAAACCATTGACGAGTATTGATTTGAAGTATTTTATTCAAGGAAAAATTGGGAATCTCTTTATGATGGGATCATGATCGTTCTAAATTAAAATCCCTAAGTAAAAATATTAAGTTTTAATCAGATGCTTTCCAATGAATGAACACTCATTGAATCCTAGATCGATAAGGGGAAGGGCTGTCAGTGGCAGGGGACTCCTATCTATTGTGGTGAAATGCGACGAATATAAACGGTTATATTCGGATGTTGTATCATTAGGTCTAACTTAACTGAGTCATCATAATAAGGTGAATATAAATGGTTATATTCAACTATTATGAACTTAGAAGCATAGAGTTTGGTTAAAAATCTATTAGATAGATAAGATCAATTGTTGTTCACCAAATTATCCAAGAATTATATATGATATAATTGACAACTGTTGTCTACCTAAATAATCATGTTTTAAGGATACCAGTGGTTGACTTAGGACATGACGAAATATGGATCTTGGCTCACTAGAAAGATTTATGGGATATACTTTCCGAATTAATAGTTAGGTCTATTAATTTGATAAAAAATAGTGGGAGATATATTATGAATATATCATAATCATATGAACATAAAATTTTAACTCAGACAATCTAATGTTTATTTTGCGCTTTTATTATTGTAGATATTGAGTAATGGCAAACAACACAAACACACTATCCGTACGTTCAGTCCTTATGAAGGACAAGCTGACAGGAGGAAACAACTTCCTAGACTGGAAGAGGAATTTGAGGATTATCCTCAGGCAGGAGCGCAAGCTTCATGTCATTGATATTCCTCCTTCAGGCCCCCTTCCTAAGGGTGCTACTGCTGATGAACGAGCAGAACGCACAAGGGATGAGAATGATGTAAATGATGTTGCATGTCTTATGTTGGCAACTATGAGTGCTGAGCTTCAAAGACAACATGTGCATATGGATGCATATACTATCAATGAGCACTTGCAAAGCATGTTTGCAAGCCAAACTCGTCAAGAAAGGTTCAACACGAGTAAGTCACTTTTTAATTGCAAACAAGGGGCAAGTGAACCATTTGGCCCACATGTTCTGAAGATGATTGGTTACATTGAGTACCTTGAAACTTTGGGTTTCCCGATTGGTCCGGAAACTGGTATTGACCTAATTATGAATTCTTTGAACAAAAAATTCACTCAGTTTGTTGTGAACTACAATATGAATGAATTTGACAATACACCTACTGAATTGTTGCATATGTTGAGAACATATGAGACCAACATGAAGACAGCTGAACCTGCTCCCATACTGATGGTGGGAAATAAAGGTAAGGCCAAAGGGAAGGGCAAATGGAAGGGTAAGAAGAAGATTGGATCTAATTCTACACCCAAGCCAAAGTCAGGTCCCAAACAGGCTTTAAAGCCTAAAGGTGGTGTGGCCAAGGGTGAATGTCACTACTGTAAGAAAGATGGTCACTGGAAGAGAAACTGTCCAATTTACTTGGAGGATCTGAAGAAAAAGAAAGCAGTTCAGATTTCTAGATCAGGTATTTATGTTATAAAAGCAAATTTGTCTATTTTTACATCTTGGGTATTTGATACTGGATGTGCTTCTCACATTTGTATAAATGTGCAGGGCCTGCAGAGAAGTAGAACTTTGGCTAAGGGAGAAGTGGACCTAAGAGTAGGCAATGGAGCAAAAGTTGCTGCTTTAGATGTAGGGACTTATTATTTATCTATGCCCTCTGGGCTTGTTTTAGAACTAGAAGACTGTTTTTACGTGCCTGCAATTCGCAGAAACATTATTTATGTTTCTTGTTTGGACAAGAAAGGTTTTTCGTTTACAATAAAGAACAACCGTTGCTCTTTTGCTTTGAATGATTTAACCTATGGTGTTGCGCGTTTATTTAATGGTTTATATGTTCTTGATTTAGATAACCCTGTCTGTAATATAGAAAACAAACGACTTAAAATGAATGACTCAAATCAAACATACCTCTGGCATTGTCGTCTAGGCCACATAAATGAGAAACGCATATCCAAATTACATAAGGATGGATACTTGGATAAGTTTGATTTTGAATCATACAAAGAATGCGAATCTTGTTTGCTTGGTAAGATGACTAAAGCCCCTTTCACTAGTAAGGGTCAAAGGGCCACTAAACGTCTGGAGCTAATACATAGTGATGTATGTGGCCCAATGCGTGTAATGGCTAGAGGAGGCTACTACTACTTCATAACATTTACTGATGATTTCAGTAGATATGGATATGTATATCTTATGAAGAACAAATCCGATTCTTTTGAAAAATTTAAAGAATACAAGGTTGAAGTAGAGAAGCAAATTGGCGGAGATGCAAGTATTAAGATCTTACGATCCGATCGTGGGGGTGAATACTTAAGCACCGAATTTAGAGAGTATTTGAAAAAGTGTGGTATTGTATCACAACTCACTCCGCCAGGAACACCTCAATGGAATGGAGTTTCAGAGAGGAGAAATCGCACCTTGTTGGATATGGTGTGATCGATGATGAGTCATGCAGATCTTCCAATTAGTTTCTGGGGTTACGCTCTAGAAACAGCGGCTTTCACACTTAACCGTGTTCCTACTAAGAAGGTTCAAAAGACTCCATATGAGATATGAAAGGAGAAAAGCATGAACTTTATGAAAGTTTGGGGATGTAAGGCATTTGTGAAACGTCAAGAATCTGACAAGCTTGGACCTAAATCCGAAGAGTGCATTTTTGTAGAATACCCTAATGAAATAAAGGCGTATTATTTTTATAGTCATCCTGAGCAGAAAGTGTTTATTGCTAGAGATGCTGTCTTCTTGGAAAGAGATTTTGTTTCCAAACGAAACAGTGGGAGAACTATAGATCTCGATGAAGATCGAGAACCGCAAAATAACATTGAACCTGAAGTGGAACAAGAGCAGAATAATGATAATGCTCAACAAACACAGGTTGTTCATAGATCTGGTAGATTTCTCCATGAGCCAGAGAGATATGGATTTCTCATGACTCAGTATGGTAATTTGATGCTCATAGATGAAGATGAGCCTCTCACATACCAAGATGCTATGAACAGTCCTGACTCTAAGAGATGGCTTGAAGCCATAAAATCCGAGATAGATTCCATGTACGAAAACCAAGTATGGACTTTGGTTGATCCACCTGAAGGGGTAAAACCCATAGGGTGCAAATGGGTTTTTAAGAAGAAAAAGGGCATGGATGGAAATGTTTAGACCTATAAAGCTAGGCTGGTTGCAAAAGGTTTCAAACAAATTCATGGTATTGACTATGATGAAACTTTCTCACCAGTGGCTATGGTCAAGTCTATAAGGATTTTACTTGCCATTGCAGCATTCCATGATTATGAAATCTGGCAAATGGATGTGAAAACGGCCTTCCTTAATGGAAGTCTTGAAGAGGATGTGTACATGACACAACCTGAGGGTTTTGTCGATCCAAGGAATGCTGGCAAGGTATGTAAATTACGTCGATCCATTTATGGATTGAAGCAATCCTCTAGGAGATGGAATATCTGTTTTGATGAAATAGTCACAGAGTATGGCTTTCTTCAAAATGAAGATGAACCGTGTGTTTACAAGAAGGTTAGTGGGAGCTATGTGGTATTCATAGTACTATATGTTGATGATATACTACTAATGGGGAATGACATATCTTCTCTAAAGGCTGTTAAGACTTAGTTAGGGAGCAATTTCTCTATGAAAGACTTAGGAGAGGCATCCTACATTCTAGGAATGAGGATCTATAGAGAAAGATCTAGAAGGATGATCGGTCTAAGTCAGAGCACATACATTGATAAGGTTTTGCATCGTTTTGGAATATAAAATGCAAAAAGGGGATATGTCCCCGTGTCTCAAGGGATAACGATCTCTAAGGACCAGTGTCCGAAAGCATTGGATGAGAAGGAACACATGAATAAATTTCCATATGCTTCAGCAATTGGATCTATCATGTATGCAATGGTATGTACTCGCCCAGATGTCTCGTATACCTTGAGCATGACGAGCAGATACCAGTCTAATCCGGGTGAAGGTCACTGGACGGCAGTCAAGAATATTCTTAAGTACCTGAAAAGAACTAAAGATTCATTCCTGGTGTATGGAGGAGAAGAGAAACTCGTTGTAAAAGATTACTCCGATACAAGTTTCCAAACAGACAGAGATGATACTGTATCACAGTCTGGTTTTGTGTTTTGTCTAAACGGAGGTGCTGTAAGCTGGAAGAGTTCAAACCAAGAAACAGTAGCTTATTCTACAATGGAGGCTGAGTACATTGCAGCTTGTGAAGCAGCTAAGGAGGCCATTTGGATTCGAAAGTTCATTTCTGATTTGGGAGTGGTTCCATCGATCGCAGATCCCACTGATCTATACTGCGATAATAATGGAGCCATTGCACAGGCTAAAGAACCTAGATCACACTCCTGGGCTAAACATATACTCAGGAGATTTCACCTTATTCGAGAGATTAATGAAATGGGTGATATACACATATGTAAAGTGCACACAAATGATAACATTGCAGACCCACTGACCAAAGGCTTGTTGCAGCAGAAGCACGATGGTCATACTAGTTCCATGGGTATTAGATATATGGGTGATTGGCTCTACTGCAAGTGGGAGATTGTTAGTGTAGGTGCCCTAGAGGCAATACATTATTATTTTAAATATTTATGTCAGTTGATCATTCAATAAATGTATTTATTATGACCTTAATTACTGCGATATTTTGTTAGCATAATAAATGTCCTTAGAATCATGATACACGTTGTATAGTTTAAGTACATGACTTGAACTTGAGATTATATAATATATCATATTCTTAAAGGTCCCTAGTTGTAATATCCGGGATATAACGTGTAATTATTTTTGCTATTAAATAATTATTATGTGTTTTCAGTATCTATTCTGTGAATTAACTGTTAAGTGTTATTTGTATTTGAATATTCAAAAATAGTATTAATTGAGTATTTCAATTTTTATATGTCCAAAATAAAATATAGATAATTGATATCTTCCTAATTAGTATTATGTTGATTTATGAATTTATATGAATCATATGAAATTTATAAAATCTTTTTCCGAGTATTTAAAATCTATTTTATAAAAACGGGAACCAACCGACGTCAACCGTTGTTACGTTTTTGGAACCCGAAACTCTTCCGAGAACTCCTTCCTAACCTAATTGTAATATTCCGAGTCTTTTCCATGTTTTGACTTTTTCGATCCGGCATACGGTTTGTCCTGCGCGGGTCCCGGCGCAACATTTACGATACAATATTGGTTTCGGTAAATCAATAAAACCCGTATTTTCGATAAACGAGAGCTTTTTATTAAACTATCACAATTATCACTTCGTAATACGTGTAACCAGGCGCTGAGACCAAGATCGCAGTACAAATTGTAATGATTTGGATAATTATCCCGAAAACCGATACCGTTTGGATCAGTTTTTACAAATAAACGTACCATTTTATATCCGGAATGATCCAACGGGATACTAATTTCCCGTAAATATAAATAGCCTTTTACCGTATTTTATTTTGTATCAAAATTATTTGCAGACAGATAATTATATAATTTTATAGAGAAAAATCATATATTCATAAACTGTTCCAAGAATCAAACCAACTTTTGAAGGTGTTATTGATCTTTGTTTCAAAAGCTCGAGTACCAGATTTGAAGGTCTTGAAGAGCTCTATCAGATTCCATAACCTATTTTACTGCAGAATCAAAGGTTGATTTTATATATTTTTATTTATTTTCGAATTATTTTGATTAAAAATATGAATTTTTTTTCGGATGATTGTTTGTATGATTTGATGATTGCATGTTGTAGAGCTTGATTTCCTGATGATTTTGATATATTATACGTCTGATTTGGAGTTCAATAACATGTTCAAATTTGAGTTTGATTTTCGAATTTTAAAATTAGGGTTTATAACCCGTATGAATGTTCTTAATTGAAATTTGGGGGTTTCTTATTTTGGAATAGATTGATGTTGTGATATAGTGGATTGTGTTCTCTGTGAAATTTGCAATCTAGTCGTATAAGTTTCATGAATCAACGAGGTCTGTAGAGAAAGGAGTTGTCTTTTGAAATTTTCTGATGTTCGCCGGAAACCGGCGATGTTCTTGGCCAAATTCCGGCCAACTCAGGGATGATTAGAATGATTTGTTGGTATGGTTGAGTTCCTGGTAAAATATAGATGTGATCTGGAGGTGTTGGAGGGGTGAGGTCGCCGGGAACGTGTTCTCCGGCCACCCCCGATTTTCCGGCGACTGGAACTGCAAAATTGCAGTTTAGTCCCTGTATTTTTGAAGATGGTGAAGTTTAGTACCTGTAGTTGGCAAAGTTTTCAAAAATAGGATTCCTGTTTATAAAATATTTGAAAATCATATTTCCTATTTATTTTTATTATAAAAATTCATTTTTAATTTTTGAAAATTCTAAAAATTATTATTTTAATTCCGAAAATTATTTTTAATTCACAAATAAATCTGAATTAATTAGTTAATTAATTTTAGTTAATTTTTAATTGATTAATTGGTCAATTAATTCGAAAATTAATTGATTAATTGATTTAATTAATTATTAATTGATTTTAATTAATTATTTAATTAGATTTTGTTATTTAAAAATGATTTAAAATTCCGAAAAATAGTTTCGAGCTTTAAAATATTATTCTAAATTATTTCCAAGGCTCGATAATTACTCTAAAATTATTTCAGAGCCAGAATTGGCCAACCGAACCCTGTTTATTAACCTGAAATTGATCCAACGACCCGTATTAATTCTGAAAAATACTTTAAAAATCATTTTAAATACCCGAAAGCATATTTATGACCCGAGACTTCTTTATAAATGATATGTCATTGATTACATGATGTATTATATGTTATACGTGATTTGTTGATTGACTATCGGTCTATATATTTAGTGTTTACTTGGTTATTGCATAACTTTCAATCCGTTAATCGGATTTGGGTGAAACGAAGGGTAGATAGAAGTATGTATTGAATAGAATCCGATGAGTTAATGATTGATAGATGCTTATATTATGTGAACAGAAGAGGCAAGATATAGGAAAGGGAAACAGGTAGTTGAGGAGTAAAACGATTATGATTGGAAGCAAGTGCAGGATAGTAATCTAATACCAGACAAGTGTTCTGAACTTTCTCGAGATATTGTAGTACTTGATAGTCTTGTTGACATTGCAAGTTCTTTGAAGCACAGAAACCAAAACCCTGATTTCAGTTATTGTTCTTGAGCCATGAACCATATTCTTTCTAAGCCATTGATTATTGTATACCCAAACATGAACCACAAATCTATGATACTACTCCACAAATACGTACAAACTAAATACCAGACACTGAATTGAATTATTATATACTCAACCCATGGTATCTTATGCTTTGAAAGACCAAATTCTTGAAACCATGAAACATTGGTTCCTTTGTTATCCAATTCTTTCATTACCCAACATCCAAGCCTTAAAAGTACCTTGTTGATCCATACAAGGGTTGAAACCCTTTCTTTGTTAAACACTCACTGTTATTAATGATTCTGATTATTGTTTATTATTGTTTAATCTTGTTATTATGTTAGAATTGGATTGTTTTTATAAAATTATGGACCAGATTCGTGGTCAGACCATATAATGGTCAAGTTAGGTCAATGTGTGCCTTGGATCCAGTAGTTAGAGCAATGCTATGTGCTTTTCTCGGGGTTAGTGCGTGACTGATCAGCAACCTAACCTTGGTTTTAAAATAAAAATATGGTATCCAATTCTAAATCATAACCCATTGTTCACTTGATATCATAACCATATTCACTTGATGATCATTATTCTCGGTTTTGTCATTGTGACTTGCTGAGCTAGTTAGCTCATTTGTGCGATGTTGTTTATACTCTTTCCAGTTAAGAAGGAACCAGTTGGTAGCAAGGATCCCCAGTCCTGTGCGAGAGCTAGGGGTTAAGGCTGTTGAAGCTGAGCTAGTAGACTTCTTTTGGAATAATGTAAATTATAAAAGTTTGTAATATGTTTAATACTCAGTTCGAGTTTGAATGGTTGGGATTTAATCGGTATGTAATATATTAGTGCGTTTGGCTTGTGTGCATACTTTAACCTGTTGCGATCCGTGATAGTTGGTAAGTAGGTTCATTGCATATTATTATTATTATTAATATTATTATAAGCAGGTTATAAATAAGGTGTATGTGTGGACCCCAAACTTCTTACCCGGGTTTGGAGGACGCCACAGGTTTGGTATCAGAGCTACAGGTTATAAGTCACTGACACAAGCCTAGGTTGACGGGAATGGGTAGAGGGTTAGGATTAGAAGTAAGGAATAGAATGATAGAATGTCGAGAGGTTGAGTGTTATAGTATAACCGGTATTAGTATAGTTCGCGTCGTGGTTTGAGATTCTGATATTGCAATATAATTTCAGATAGCAGTGATGGCCGACTCTTTTATTCCCATATCAGCTGATCACTCAGAGCCTTCAGTTGGAGTGCCAGCATCGGATCCACGTCCTGTTATTCCACCAGCATTGGCTATTCTACCTCTACCGGTGTTGCAGCCCGTACCATTGCAGGCTATTCCACCCCCAGGCATGAGGCCACCTGTTAGAGGACCCCCACCTGCTGATTCAGGCTTTACTGGTCATTCAGTTACAGGAGTACCTTTTCAGTTCTCTTCTTATCCTGTCCCATATCATCAGTTTGAGGCTTGCCTTATGGAGCAGCGATTCCTTCAGGGTCAGATTCAGGAATTACTACATATCATGCGTACCAGGGAGGTTGGGAGTGGTGAGAGGCGACTCAGAGAGAGGCTACAGGCGTTTCATAGGACAGCTGCAGTGAGGATTGTTGAGGCTACACATGAGGACATCAACCCTGATTTCCTAGTGGAGTGGGCTAAGTGGGTTCTAGAGGAGCTTGAGGAAATTGGAGGTCCAGACTTGCCATGATTCAGAAATCCAGAAACGGAGATGCTAAGCAGTGTTGTTATGATTATATAGTATGTACAGTAGTGTGTAGTGTGTATCAGTAGACTTTTGAGTTGTATATATAGACTAGCGATGCTGACTAGTGAGTAGGTTATTGTACCCTTTTTGCTTTTACTTCCGAAGCATCTTTACGCTTGTACTACCCTAAAACTTTTGATCTATATATCAGTACCTTTTCTTTTCCAGCACTGTCATTTACTTTATCGCACCTGTTTTACTTTACCTTATTTATTGCACCAGTTATACCCTGTGATACCATGTACCCTGTTTTCCATAACTGTTTATATTCTGTAAGGAAGCATGCAATTTACTTAGTTACAACTGTTTTCAAAAAGGAGATATTCCTGTTTTACAAAACTTTTCCTTTATGCAAAGATTTGATTCAAAAGCTAAATAAATTGTTTGATTCCTTACAAAAAAATGCCTCCTAAAAGAAATACCCGCACCAACACCCAGAATGAAGAAACCAACAACAACAATAATAACCAAGATGAGACAAACCAGAATGTAAACCCAGGACCCATAGACCCAGCAATAGCCCAGATTCTCCAAATCTTGGCCCAACAAACAGTTCACCTGGCACAATAACAACAAAGACAGACCAACCCCCAGGTAACTTTTAAAACTTTTCAGGCAGTAAACCCACCAGAATTCAAGGGTTTCCTAGAGCCGATTGAAGCAAATGTGTGGTTAAAAGAAATAGAGAAGGCATTTGCCTTAGTAAAAGTGAAAGAGGAAGAAAGTTGAGTTTGCAAGTTACTATTTGAAGAATGAGGCCACCTACTGGTGGGAGATGGTGAAGATATTGGAAGGTACAAATGTTATTACTTGGGAGAGGTTTAAGGAATTGTTTTTAGAAAAGTATTTTCCTCAGTTTGTTCAGGATCAAATGGAGCTGAAGTTTTTAGAATTAAAGCAAGGGAACATGTTGGTAACAGATTATGAGGGTAAATTTGAGGAATTGTCAAGGTATGTACCGTTGTATGTGGATACTGACAGGAAGAAGGCTAAAAGATTCTAGCAAGGTTTGAAACCCTGGATCAGAGGGAAGGTAGCCATTTTTGAATTGGATACCTATGCAGGAGTGGTACAGAAGGCTATGATCGCAGAGACAGAGAGTGAGATGTTTCGGAAGGAAAAGGAAAGCAAGAAAAGGAAATTTGAAGGGAATGAAGGTCAGTCACAACCAGGGAAGTTTCCAAACTTTAAGAAGGGCAAGTTCCAGCCAGGGAGAAATTTTAATTTCAGAAGACAAAATGCAGGAGACGGAGGCCAGGGCATCCGTCCAGTTAATGTGAATCATCCTAATCAGTTGAGATTAACTTTTCCAGATTGTCAAGTTTGTGGAAAGAAGCATGGAGGAGTTTGTAACAAGTTGAATGTGGTATGTTTCAAATGCAACCAGAAAGGGCACTATTCGAGGGAGTGCCGAAATCAGCCAGCTAGAGAGCCAGCAAATAAGGATCAGCCTATCCGAAATCCAGCAGTAAAGGTTCCCGCCATTAGATTTATGTGCTTCAAATGTGGAAAGCCAGGACATATGGCCAGGGATTGCAAGATATCAGCCCCAGTCAGTAATGCATTGAGGATCATGGGATCTACCCCAGCAGTAAATGAGACTCCAAGGGCTAGAGTTTTCGACATGTCAGTGAAGGATGCTATCCAGGATACAGATGTCGTGACAGGTACGCGCAATGTGAATTCTTTATGTGCCAAAGTGTTAATAGATTCGGGAGCAACTCAATCGTTTGTTTCAAAAGATTTTGTTAGCAAGTTAAATTGTCCAGTAGAGTACTTAAATGAAATAATGACTGTGGAATTAGCAAATCAAGAACGTGTAACTGTGAATCAAGTTTGTGGGAATTGTGAAGTTGAGATTTCTGGAAGTAAGTTTTATGTAGATTTGATACCATTTAAGTTAGGAGAATTTGACATTATATTAGGGATGGATTGGTTATCTAGGCATGATGCCCAGATAGATTGTCGAAACAAGAAGGTAATGGTGAAGATGCCTGACGAAAAGATAGTAAAGTTCAAGGGACAGAAGCAAGTAAAGAAGTTCTTAACAATAATTCAAGCTAAGAAGTTATTACGGCAAGGATGCAAGCATTTTATAGCATACGTGATTGACAAGAGTCAGGAGCTAGCAAAACTTGAAGATATTCCAGTTGTGAATGAATTTCCAGACGTGTTTCCCGACGAATTGCCAGGACTTCCTCCAGATAGGGAAATTGAATTTGCGATCGACTTAACACCTGGAACAGAACCAGTATCCAAGGCCCCGTACAGAATGGCACCTGTTGAGATGAAAGAGCTAGCGAAGCAGTTGCAGAGTTGTTAGAGAAAGGAGTAATCAGACCCAGTGTATCCCCGTGGGAAGCACCGGTATTATTTGTCAAGAAGAAAGATGGAAGCATGAGACTATGTATCGACTATAGGGAGCTCAACAAGCTTACAATCAAGAATAAGTATCCGTTACCTAGAATTGATGATTTGTTTGACTAATTGAAGGGAGCCAAGTATTTCTCCAAGATTGATTTAAGATCGGGATATCATCAACTGAAGATCAAGCCAGAAGATATACCAAAGACAACTTTTCGAACAAGGTATGAACATTATGAATTTCTAGTAATGTCTTTTGGATTGACCAACGCCCTGATAGCATTTATGGACCTGATGAACAGAATTTTCAAGGAATATTTGGACAAGTTCGTTATTGTATTTATAGATGATATTTTGATCTATTCAAAGACAGAAGAGGATCATGTGGAACATTTAAGGACAGCTTGGGAGATTTTAAGGAAAAAGAAGTTGTATGCTAAATTTTCGAAGTGTGAATTTTGGTTACAAGAGGTTCAGTTCTTAGGACACATAGTTACTAATGAAGGGATCAAGGTGGACCCGTCAAAGATCGAGGCAATTATAAATTGGGATAGACCGAGAACACCCACCGAGGTAAGAAGTTTCCTAGGATTGGCGGGATATTATCGTCGATTTGTTCAAAATTTCTCCAGGATTGCCACACCATTAACAAAGCTTACACGAAAGAATGAGAAGTTTATATGGAACGACAAATGTGAGAGAAGTTTTCAGGAATTGAAGCGACGATTAATCACAGCACCTGTTTTGTCACTTCCAGACGATCAAGGGAATTTCGTAATTTATAATGATGCTTCTCACAAAGGATTAGGATGTGTTCTTATGCAGCACGACAAGGTGATTGTGTATGCGTTAAGGCAATTGAAACCACATGAACAGAAGTACCCTACTCATGATTTGGAGTTAGCAGCCATAGTATTTGCTCTGAAGATTTAGAGACATTATCTGTATGGAGAAAAATGCGAGATTTATACGGATCACAAAAGTTTGAAGTATATATTTACCCAGAAGGAACTTAATATGAGGCAAAGAAGATGGTTAGAATTGATGAAGGATTATGATTGCTCGATTAATTATCATCCCGGTAAGGCGAACGTTGTAGCAGATGCGTTAAGTCGGAAGAAAAGGTTAAATATGTTATCCGTACCTGAAGAGATATATAAAGAATTTCAGAAATTGGAATTGGAGATTAGAATTTGCAAGCCTGAGGAAGCTAAAATGTACAATATGACTTTCCAGCCGGAATTGCTGGAGAAAATAAAGAAATGTCAGGAAGATATAATGGATCAAAACATAAATCGTTTGGTAGGTGAAGAATTGTGCACACAAAAAGATGATCAAGGTATTTTGAGGTTTTCTTCAAGAATATGGATTCCATCAGTAACGGAGCTGAAGAATGAAATTTTGCAGGAAGCGCATAGTTCAAGATATTCCATCCATCCAGGAAGTACCAAAATGTATAGAGATTTAAAAAAGAATTATTGGTGGCCGGACATGAAGAGGGAAGTTGCGGAATGGGTTAGTAAATGTTATACCTGTCAGAGGGTTAAAGCAGAGCATCAGAGACCAAACGGATTGCTACAGCCATTGGAGATTCCAGAATGGAAGAGGGAACACATTGCCATGGATTTTATAGTTGGATTACCAAGGACAAGGGCTAATCATGATGCCATTTGGGTTATAGTGGACAGACTTACCAAGTCAGCTCATTTTCTGCCTATAAATGAAAGATTTTCGCTCGACAAGTTGGTCCATATGTACCTAAAAGAAATTATAGTTCATCATGGAGTTCCAGTGTCTATCGTATCTGATCGAGATCCAAGGTTTAACTCAAGATTCTGGAAGAGTTTTCAGGAATGTTTGGGAACAAGATTGAATATGAGTACGGCCTATCACCCGCAGACGGATGGCCAAAGTGAAAGAACGATCCAGACAATTGAGGACATGTTACGTGTTTGTGCTATTGATTTCAAAGGAAGTTGGGACGAGCATTTACCCCTGGTAGAGTTTGCTTATAACAACAGCTATCACGCCAGCATTGAGATGCCACCCTATGAAGCCCTTTATGGATGCAAATGTAGATCTCCAATATATTGGGACGAAGTAGGAAAACGCAAGATACCTGGACCTGAACTGGTACAGCAGACAAAGGAAATTGTTGAAATTATCCAGAAGAGATTGATAGCCGCACAAGATCGTCAGAGGAAATATGCAGATCAGTCAAGGAAAGACATGGAATTTGAAGAAGGAAACTTGGTATTACTGAAAGTATCACAATGGAAAGGACTAACGAGGTTTGGAAAGAAAGGAAAGCTAAGCCCAAGATATGTTGGACCTTTTGAGATTTTAAAGCACGTTGGCAAGGTAGCTTATGAGTTGGCGTTACCCCCGCACATGGAGCACATTCACACTGTTTTTCACGTATCGATGCTCAAGAACTATAATCCAGACTCCAGGCATGTAATAGAATATGAGCCAATAGAGCTTCAGGCAGATTTGTCATATGTAGAGAGTCCGATAGAGATTTTAGAGGAGCGAGAGAAGGTATTGAGGAATAAAGTGGTAAAGTTAGTAAGAGTATTGTGGAGAAACCCAAAGGTTGAAGAGTCAACCTGGGAGTTAGAAAGTGATATGAGAGAAAAGTACCCTTATTTATTTTCTTAAGAGATTCTGAGGACAGAATCCTTTTAAGGGGGGAAGGATGTAATATCCGGGATATATCGTGTAATTATTTTTGCTATTAAATAATTATTATGTGTTTTCAGAATCTATTATGTGAATTAACTGTTAAGTGTTATTTGTATTTGAATATTCAAAAATAGTATTAATTGAGTATTTCAATTTTTATATGTCCAAAATAAAATATAGATAATTGTCATATCTTCCTAATTAGTATTATGTTGATTTATGAATTTATATGAATCATATGAAATTTGTAAAATCTTTTTCCGAGTATTTAAAATCTATTTTATAAAAACGGGAACCAACCGACGTCAACCGTTGTTACGTTTTTGGAACCCGAAACTCTTCCGAGAACTCCTTCCTAATCTAATTGTAATATTCCGAGCCTTTTCCATGTTTCGACTTTTTCGATCCGGCGTACGGTTTGCCTGCGCGGGTCCCGGCACAACATTTACGATACAATATTCGTTTCGGTAAATCAATAAAACCCGTATTTTCGATAAAAGGGAGCTTTTTATTAAACTATCACAATTATCACTTCGTAATACGTATAACCAGGCGCTGAGACCAAGACCACAGTACAAATTGTACTGATTTGGATAATTATCCCGAAAACCGATACTGTTTGGATCAGTTTTTACAAATAAACGTACCATTTTATATCCGGAATGATCCAACGGGATACTAATTTCCCATAAATATAAATAGCCTTTTACCGTATTTTATTTCGTATCAAAATCATTTGCAGACAGATAATTATATAATTTTACAGAGAAAAATCATATATTCATAAACTGTTCCAAAAATCAAACCAACTTTTGAAGGTGTTATTGATCTTTGTTTGAAAAGCTCGAGTACCAGATTTGAAGGTCTTGAAGAGCTCTATCAGATTCCATAACCTATTTTACTGCAGAATCAAAGGTTGATTTTATATATTTTTATTTATTTTTGAATTATTTTGATTAAAAATATGAATTTTTGTTCGGATGATTGTTTGTATGATTTGATGATTGCATGTTGTAGAGCTTGATTTCCTGATGATTTTGAAATATTATACGTCTGATTTGGAGTTCAATAACATGTTCAAATTTGAGTTTGATTTTCGAATTTTAAAATTAGGGTTTATAACCCGTATGAATGTTCTTAATTGAAATTTGGGGGTTTCTTATTTTGGAATAGATTGATGTTGTGATATAGTGGATTGTGTTCTCTGTGAAATTTGCAATCTAGTCGTATAAGTTTCATGAATCACCGAGGTCTGTAGAGAAGGGAGTTGTCTTCTGAAATTTTCCGATGTTCGCCGGAAACCGGCGATGTTCTTGGCCAAATTCCGGCCAACTCAGGGATGATTATAATGATTTGTTGGTATGGTTGAGTTCCTGGTGAAATATAGATGTGATCTGGAGGTGTTGGAGGGGTGAGGTCGTCGGGAACGTGTTCTCCGGCCACCCCCGATTTTCCGGCGACTGGAACTGCAAAATTGCAGTTTAGTCCCTGTATTTTTGAAGATGGTGAAGTTTAGTCCCTGTAGTTTGCAAAGTTTTCAAAAATAGGATTCTTGTTTATAAAATATTTAAAAATCATATTTCCTATTTATTTTTATTATAAAAAATCATTGTTAATTTCTGAAAATTCTAAAAAATATTATTTTAATTCCGAAAATTATTTTTAATTCATAAATAATTCTGAATTAATTAGTTAATTAATTTTAGTTAATTTTTAATTGATTAATTGGTCAATTAATTCGAAAATTAATTGATTAATTGATTTAATTAATTATTAATTGATTTTAATTAATTATTTAATTAGATTTAGTTATTTAAAAATGATTTAAAAATTCCGAAAAATAGTTTCGAGCTTTAAAATATTATTCTAAATTATTTCCAAGGCTCGATAATTACTCTAAAATAATTTTGGAGCCAGAATTGGCCAACCGAACCCTGTTTATTAACCCGAAATTGATCCAACGACCCGTATTAATTCTGAAAAATACTTTAAAAATCATTTTAAATACCCGAAAGCATATTTATGACCCGGGACTTCTTTATAAATGATATGTCATTGATTACGTGATGTATTATGTGTTATACGTGATTTGTTGATTGATTATCGGTCTATATATTCGGTGTTTACTTGGTTATTGCATAACTTTCAATCCGTTAATCGAATTTGGGTGAAATGAAGGGTAGATAGAAGTATGTATTGAATAGAATCCTATGAGTTAATGATTGATAGATGCTTATATTATGTGAACAGAAGAGGCAAGATATAGGAAAGGCAAACAGGTAGTTGAGGAGTAAAACGATTATGATTGGAAGCAAGTGCAGGATAGTAATCTAATACCAGGCAAGTGGTCTGAACTTTCTCGAGATATTATAGTACTTGATAGTCTTTTTGACATTGCAAGTGCTTTGAAGCACAGAAACCTAAACCCTGATTTCAGTTATTGTTCTTGAGCCATGAACCATATTCTTTCTAAGCCATTGATTATTGTATACCCAAACACGAACCACAAATCTACGATACTACTCCACAAATACGTACAAACTAAATACCAGACACTGAATTGAATTATTATATACTCAACCCATGGTATCTTATGCTTTGAAAGACCAAATTCTTGAAACCATGAAACATTGGTTCCTTTGTTATCCAATTATTTCATTACCCAACATCCAAGCCTTGAAAGTACCTTGTTGATCCATACAAGGGTTAAAACCCTTTCATTGTTAAACACTCACTATTATTAATGATTCTGATTATTGTTTATTATTGTTTAATCTTGTTATTATGTTAGAATTGGATTGTTCTTATAAAATTGTGGACCAGATTCGTGGTCAGACCATATAATGGTCAAGTTAGGCCAATGTGTGCCTTGGATCCAGTAGTTAGAGCAATACTGTGTGCTTTGCTCGGGATTAGTGCGTGACTGATCAGCAGCCTAACCTTGGTTTTAAAATAAAAATATAGTATCCAATTCTAAATCATAACCCATTGTTCACTTGATATCATAACCATATTCACTTGATGATCATTATTCTCGGTTTTGTCATTGTGACTTGCTGAGCTAGTTAACTCATTTGTGCGATGTTGTTTATACTCTTTCCAGTTAAGAAGGAACCAGTTGGTAGCAAGGATCCCCAGTCCAGTGCGAGAGCTAGGGGTTAAGGCTGTTGAAGCTGAGCTAGTAGACTTCTTTTGGAATAATGTAAATTGTAAAGGTTTGTAATATGTTTAATACTCAGTTTGAGTTTGAATGGTTGGGATTTAATCGGTATGTAATATATTAGTGCATTTGGCTTGTGTGCATACTTTAACCTGTTGCGATCCATGATAGTTGGTAAGTAGGGTCATTGCATATTATTATTATTTTTAATATTGTTATAAGCAGGTTATAAATAAGGTGTGTGTATGGACCCCAAACTTCTGACCTAGGTTTGGAGGGCGCCACACTAGTCGAGTATTATTATATAGGACATTAATAATACATAGATAGACTAGTATGTTGTTTGACAAGATAACCACATTTCATTGGTTATAAGTATGGGGATACTAAAGTCAATACATAGGTACATGTAAGAGTACATGGTACTGGACAGACCCACAGTGAGATTCTTCATGTTTAATAAAGTCATAAGAAAGACTCACAGTGATAATGGTGTAACGATCCTTTGACTTGAAATCATTATATTTCTATACGAGGATTAATATACTTTGACTACATTAAAAGTTACTTTTGACCGGGTGATGATAAAAGTGGACATTGGGTATATCATGAGTCGTATAAGAAATATGAATGATAGATAAAGGATTTAACCCTCCTATAATTAGGAGAGATATTTTTGGCCTCTTGATTGAGTGAGACTATAAAAGCATGGCCATGCTCAACAAATGATTTGTCTTGATAGTCTACTCTTGGATCAAGTAAACCCGGATTAAATATTGAAGAGGATGACTAAATACATGCCTCGAGTCTAATCTATAATATGTATGGTTAAAGGGATTATATTACATGAAAAACATTAATCACGAAAGGTTTTATCTAATCACAATTTAATTATTGTTTAATTGGGTAACAATGATGTATTACTAGATACCGCTCATTGTTTATAATTTTATTAGAGAATAAAATTATTTCCAATTAAATAATAGCCTATAGGGTCGCACAAATAGAGCATTTAATGGAATAGTTAATTTAAATTATGGATTTAAATTAATTGATGATTATTCGAATTTTATTATAATTAAGTAAGACTTAATTGAGATAATATAAATTCGAATTAAAAGGAATGTTTTTTTGCCCATAATAATTAAGTATGACTTAGTTATTAATTAAATAATAGAAATTCATTTTTATTATTTAATCCAATACCTACTAGGGTTGGGCTTTGCTGTTATGGGCCTTTTTAATCAGCCATTATAAATACATAATGATATGTTAAAGAGGCTTGGACGTTTTTGTAAAAACCCTAGCAGCAAAGAGAGGCAGAGGCAATTCGGATCGTCAAGAAGGAGGCTAGTACATCCATTCCGTAGTCAAGTTCGTTAGACGTTCTTGGAGGTACTCGTGTGGATACCATTGAGGTGTTTCTCCGAGAGGTAGACACAAAGCGTGATAGCTAGGATCTCCGTTGAGTTCGTGAAAGTTAAGCTCTTGAAAGGTATGATTCGTTATCTCCATAATCTGCCCATAATTATACATGGATCCTGTTTTTGGTTTCAAAATCTTTGTTTTATTTACGTTTATCCGCTGTGTTTTATGCCTCGGAACCCAACACTGCGTGCTTTACAAAAACTCCAACAACTTAGTGAAGATTCCATTAGGCTCCAACTTATTAACTTTGCTTTAAAAGAAGAGGCTAAAAAATGGTTGTATAGTCTACCCGTTAATTCTATTTCCACGTGGGGGGGATTTGAGTATATCTTTCTTATAAAATATTTTCTAAACCATAAGGCAAACAAACTTAGGAATGAAATTAACCAATTTCAACAAAATCGAAACGAGTCTTTCTGGAAATATTTTGATAGATTTAAAAAGCTCTTTTCTAAGTGTCCTTAACTTGGTATAGAAAAATGGAGACTTTGTAAAATTCTTTATGAAACCTTAGACAGTCAAACCACTGCTTTGTTAGAGTCTATGTGACGAGGTAAGTTTATGGATAAAAATAAGGAAGAAGCTTGGAAATATTTTGAGGAGTTAGCTGAAAAAATAGTGTTATGGGAGTCAACTAGGGAACCTAATCCGAAACCTCAAAGATCTAAGGGCTTACACGTAGTTTGTAATTCTATTGCAACTGAAGCTAAGTTAGCTACTCTCACTAAACATCTAGAAGCCTTAAAAACCAACAATATGTTTTCTCAATTTTCTATCTGTGCAAACTGTAGTTCTCCTAATCATGTATTAGACAATTGTCCTGAAATTGAACAAGTCAATGCCATGTTTCAAGCTAGTGTTAAGAATGATCTATATGCACCCACATATAATCCTGGTTGGAAAAATAACCCAAATATCTCATGAAACCAAGGTTAAAATAATCAGTTTAATCAAAATGCTCAACCTTCTTTTCAAAATCCCAATCTCGATCCATACCCAATTCAAATCCCAACACATAGCCTCCTCAACACCTTGGTCATTATTCTAACTCGGTCCCCTTGAATTCTATTGGTTTTAATGAATCTTATAAGAAACTGAATTCCATTGGAAAGAGTTTGGAGGCATTACTTAAATTTCAACAATCTTTCATGCAAGCTATGACCCAAGATAGATAGTTAATAAATTCAAACACACAAGCCATATCTAAGCTATAGCTTCAAGTTAGTCAATTGGAAAACACAATCAGTGAGAGAGAGAAAAAGTGTTCTCCTAGTCAACCCGAGGCTAATCCTAAATTTCATTCAAACCAAAAGTCTCATGAAAATGTGAACTCTGTTATCTCTCTAAGGTCTGGTAATCAATTCAACAATCATTCTGGTATTAATACTCATGAGGAAGATAAACTAACATATGAACCAAATCCTCTACTCTTGAATCCTAGTTTTTCACAATCTTCAAATTCTGAAACTTCTGAAAATGAATCTAATGAGTCATCACCATCCGATGAACCACCTTCAAAACCCCGCTCTGATGTGTCGACTGGAAAAGTCTTTAATCCAAAAGCCCCGTATCCTCAAAGACTCATGTCAAATAAATAATCTGATCAGTTAGATAAGATTTGGACGTCTTTGGGCAAGTCAAGATCAACATTCCTCTTTTAGATGCAATTTAACAAGTTCCCACTTATGCTAAGTGTCTAAAAGATTTGTGTTATCATAAAAGAACCACTCATGTTCCTAAGAAAGCTTTCCTAACCTCTCATGTTAGTTCTATCTTGTCGAATTAAATCCCTGTAAAGTATAAGGGTCCTGGTTGTGCTGCCATCTCCTGTATCATAGGAGATACCTTCATTGATAAAGCTTTACTCGATCTAGGAGCTAGTGTAATTCTTCTTCCATTATCTGTGTATAAAACCTTGGGTTTAGGTTGCTTAAAAAAATACTAGTATCACTCTTCAATTAGCTGATTGGTTAGAACTCGACAGGGTATAGTGGAAGATGTGTTGATTAAAATTGGTGATTTTGTTTTTCCCGTTAATTTCATTGTTCTAGATCCCGAACCAGTCAAAAGTCTTAAAATCAAATCCCTATCATTTTAGGAAGTCCTTTTCTTGCCATCTTTAATGCTTTGATTAACTGTAGAAATGGTTCAATGAAACTCACATTTGGAAATATGTCGATAGATCTGAATATCTTTAATGTAGGAAATCAACCTAATGAGCTTTTTGAACAACCTGTAGGAGTCAACTTAATAAATGAGGTTGTATCATGGTTTAATCTTGAGGATAGTGCAATTGAGTGTCTTTTTGAGGAAGATGTTTCGCTTGAGTATGAGAGAAATAGAGAATTTTATGAGTTGTATAAGAATTTCACTTGTGATGAGATGTTAGAGGAATTGGATGCGATTTTTTCTAAACATGAAACTCAACTTGAGGATAATTCTTTTAATCCTAGAGCCATTGTTAAGACTTCTGTTGGTGATCCACCCACTCTTGATCACATTCTACCATTTTCACCCTTAATCAGTCTTTGGTAGTTGATAATGAAACTCATGTTATTCTTATTTCTAGTAGCAAAGTTCAGAATCAATAATTTCAAGTCATTAATCTTCTTAAACAACATAAATAAGCGTCTAATTGGTCCATGAATGATGTTAGTCCAATGAGTTTTATTTTGATGCATGATCTTATCTCTCTAGTGGATAATGTTGTTCTTATGAGTGAGTTTCACATGTGCGTTGACTGTGTAAGAACTGGGAAAATTACGTACATTTTATTTTGTATTAAATAAAGTATATGTGTTTTATTACAATGTGAATTATGTTTGGTCATAAATTTAACCTGTTACGTGTTTTATATGTTCAGTACGACCTCAGATATTTTTCCGCTATTTTATTATATGTTAAATGTGTTTATATATAATAATATGTTACCGAGAATAAATTTTAATACCTGATATTGGGGGGGGTGTTTGGTAATATTTTTCATAATATGGAGTATACCATATTGATTTTTGGAACATCTAGTTAATTTAAAAAATATTTTATTTCGTGAAAAATGATCTAAGCGGGCCCCTACCGGTAATCCAAAGTCCATAAAAATCATATTTTCAATTTTATAAAATTGTGGGACTTTCAAATGATCAATAATTTTGCATTTTTGTATTATTCTTTTTGGGCAATTTGGGCATTATTTTTATATTTATTGGATTAAAATTTATTCCCCGTTAATTATTAATTTTGGGCTAATTAATTTTATTAAATGATATAATTAGGCCCTAAATATTTTTGGGGGTATTATTTTGTATATATAAATAGATTTTAATTATTATTTTTTTATAAAATTCAGAAAAAATATATAAAAAATTAAAAATTTCTCTGAAAGTAGGGTTAGGATTTGAAGAACTGTTCTTGAGATCAATCAGTGATTTTGAATCGATCTGGAAAGCAATGCAGGTCGTATTTGTAGTCAAATTGAAGCTCTTGCAAAGCTCTACCAGATTCTTTCATCAAAATGTTCCAAATATTGGTAAATCGTTTATTCATTTTTTAGGATTTATATTCAAAATTTGGGGTTTTAGAGATGATTTTTGGCTTGTTTTGATGCCATGAATATATTCAAATGATCATTTACAATTGAATCGTATACAGAAGTGTCGTGATTTATTATGAAAATCATTCAACCGAGTTTTTGGTTTTTTCATCTTTAATTTTGATTTTTCCGAATTCATCACTAATTGGTTGTCTATTATGATTGTGTTAATTGATTGTATTCATTTTGAGCTTCATTTCCTTATCTAAAACGTTAATTTTGGTTAAGATATGAAGGAGTTTGATTTTTCACCAGAAAATCGACTTGGGGTTGTTTGTTTTGATCGGATATAGTATTTTGATGACGCCATGCGGCTGTTGTGAGTGTATCTATGTTCCTGGGTCGTGTTGGAGCAATTTAGAATAAAAAATTGAGCCAGAATTATGTTGTTTGGCGAAGGGTTGGCACGTCGGAAAGTGGTCGGACGTCGACCGAATTCTGAAAATCCAGTTTCCCGCGACGTGTTCGTCGACCTCCGGTGGCCTCCCCTCCTATTTCCTCCGCCGTTTAATCCGAGGTTGGGGACAACCTCCCTGTTCAAACTATTTCTCTGAATTATTTTTCCAAAATTAATTCAAAAATCCTATTTTGAATTTCAAAAGTTGTTTTTAATCTAAAATTAATTTGGTTAATTAATTTTAAATAGTTAACTCAATTATTTTATGTCTAGAAAAAATACTTCTCTTATTATTTTCGAAAATCCAAATTTGATTTAATTATTTATAATTTGTTTTGATTAATTATTTATTCATTTAATTAATTGATTAATTCATATAACCGACTAATTTTATTTATAAATAGTTAAACGAAATGTAATTATTTATAATTAAGCCATATAATATTTTAAAATTATCTTAAGATTTTAAAAATATATATAGGTATTGAATATTCAATTAATATTATTATTAATTGAAATATTTTAATTTTATTCATAATAATTAAACCATTCGCCCATTTCATACGAAACGAATGCGACTAGATTCAGAAAAATATTCTGCTTTCATTAAAAATACTTTCAAGACATAAAATATTTTGTATCAAAATGTCGTTCATTTTGTAAACAATTCTGAGTCGCGTATTTATCCAAAAGTCATATTTCGACTTGATTTCAGTTTTAAACATACCGAGTCGAATGTTGTTACTAACTGAATCATGTGTTACATGAATTATGTGATACGTGCCTTATGTGTTTACGTATTATTTGAATTTTTTGTCCATGTGTCCTTTAGATTTTATATAATTAAATATAATCCTTATCTATTATCATCGGGTGGGTAGACGATAAGGATAGACGTATAGACTAGACAATTATATATTGTCGGTTGATTAAAATAGTATATTTCATGATAGATACATGTAGTTCGAAGCGTTCAAAGCCAGACCAGAAGATTAAAAGTAAATCTTGTTTATATGTGATACATGAGGTGAGTAGATACAGAGATGAAATGAACATAGAATGGTAATTGATGTTTTAATTGATGTTCAAAGCCAGACCTGAATTATAATGTTTTAACCAAAATGGTTTTTCATCAAAATACTCTACGGACTGGATGGCTACGAAAAGGGTCAGGGATGGACTGGACCCTATGATTTATTAGGCCAAAGTGGCTTGGGTACCCTATATGATGGCGGATCTATGCGGATAAGCATAGATATGTACTATATTCTGACTGATCAGCAGAGTATAGTACATATATTGGTTCTAGTGTCCAGTCTAATTTATTTTTGATCTCCATTAATGACATTCTTTCTTTGAGAGTTTCATGATTACATAACCGAACAAATAATTGATTCATGAGATGAATCAGTAAATTATTTGTTGAGTTTGATCTATGATTGCAGGCTAGTAAGGGCTTGTTAGGTCTCAATATATTTGTAGAAGGGGGGTTGAATACAAACAATACCGTTTAATCAAATAAAATATGGGATAAAAAAGTGAAACAAAATTCAAGTTAAATAAAACTATTATTAAACTTGAAAGGTGTTACAACAACGGTATCGTTTACAAGGGATTAATCTCAAATAAATTATTCCAAATCTAGAATAAATTCGACATGAACTTTTTCTATTTTTGTAATAAAAAGGATCAAATGCTAAATGCAATTTGAGATTAAGTTCTAGGGATTTTGATCCGCTAGATAGTTACACAAGAACAAGAGGAGTATTTCTAGTGGTTTAGATTTAACAATTAATACTAGAAATAAATGTTCTGAGAAATTGCAATAAGTTCCCTGTTGTTTTCTTTGTTCTGTGTTCTTCTGTTTTTCTTTTTATATTCAATGCTCTGTTGAAAAACAAACAGCTGCTGCTCTTTATATTCAATCCTGTGTTTTTAATTGGCAAGAAAATCCTTTTAGCTCAGCAAGACAATCCTTTTAGCTGGTAGAACTTTCGGTAGGACAATCTAACTGAACTTGTAAGACTTTCGGTAGGACAATCTAAATGAACTTGTAAGACTTTCGGTATGACAATCCAATTGTCATACCAGTTCAAATATTTGTCTTGCTGAATTAATTTTGAATATTAATTCAAAATCACTTCTGAAAAATTCATAACATTAATTCAGAATTAATTAACCAATTAATTCAATTAATCAATAAATTAATCTTTGCAGATATAATTTATTTTCTTAATTAAATTATATGACTTAATTAATTAATTAGAGAATTAATACTAATCTTGAACAACAACCACTCTTCTGACAATCTTCTGAAAATCATTGAATCCATTTCACCACTTCAATATTGACACTCGATGTACTGTCTGGTTCATGAATGACTAACTTCTGTGATGTTTCTTCATGTCTTGATTTTTTTCAGATTAAATCCCTGTAATCAATTGATACCCTGACGAGATCTCTGTCACTTGCTTAAATCCATAATCTTGATTTATATCACTGAGGCTTGATCAATTTCTTGAGCTTCTTCCAGTGAATTAAGTCCTCAAGTCTGTAGATGAACAATGTTACTTAATCCTTTGACATATGTTACTTTGAGAGAGATCTCTGACGATAGAACCACTATTTACTTGTTACATCCTTATTTGAGTTGAGTTAAATCCTCGAATAAACAAATAGGCTATGACATATGCCTTTCAATCTCCCCCTATTTGTTTGTTAGACAATAACAACAAATACCTAGAGGATAACTCAGCTAACAAATAAGAAAAAGATATAAACAGTAATGCAAAGTAAATAGCAGAAAAGTTCTAGATTATATTTAACATTTTCCAGATTCCAAAAGAAATTTACAAGTGAATACTAGATAGATGTTCCTCTAGACTGAACATATAACTACATTAGTCTATCTTGATTCATAAAGCTCTAAGCAAATTACATTAAGTTTTGAGCTAATTGAATTCAGTTGTCTTCTCTTCCGAATTCACCTTCTTCCAAATCTTGAAGCAACTCCTTGTCAAAGACACGATCCTTTTCAGAAGTGAAGCTGGCTGGTCTGACTAGTTGAACTCCAACTGACTTTAGCTTATTCTTGAACTGATTGTACCTTTTAATATTCTTTTCACAATAAGCTTGAATCAGATCAGCTGCTTGAGTTTTCAACATGGATGAATATCTAGTAGTTCTTAAGTGATGTTCCATCCAGACAAGATGCTTAGCAGAGTAGTCTTTAAGAGATTGTGAATCGAGCTGGCAGATTTGAAGACAGTCAGACTTAAAGAATCTTACCTGATGAGGATTGTTGACCACTTGAGGACTAGCCCTGCTGGCAAACTCTTTGAGCCTTTCTCGAAGAACTTCATTCAATTCTGAGCTTCTTTTGACTTTGTTGAGAAGAACCCAAATCTCTGATAATGAACGATTCTCAAACAGATGAAGTGATACCTTGAAAGATCCTTCGCTCTGACAATATATAAATATGCTCATTTCATTTCGAGATCTTTCAAAGGCAGCTGTGATCCTTGAGACTTCAGTCTTAATAGCATTCATGTACACGTCATTGTTTGGATTAGAGATCTCCAGCTTGTCAAGAAGATGTAGAAATTGCCTATCATTGTTTGTGCTCAGCTGAGGCATATCAAGTACTCTCCTAGCTTCATCCCATTTTTCACCAATCTTCAGTTTGACATCTCTTCTCCTTTCTTTAGCTTTAATGTCATGAAGACGTTGCTTTTCAAGAGTTTCTGTTCGTTCAATGTTTTTCCTCATATCAATGATCTGGGATACCTTTTTGAGTTCATCTTCTTTTCTTTTCAACTCTGACTGCTGCTGCTGAAACTCTTTCTCAAAAACAGGATCCACTGGAGCTTCCTCTTCCCATTCTCCAAAATCACTTTCCTCCTCAGCTTCAAAGAAACCATCTTTATCTTCCAAGACTGGTTCAGTGGGAATGTCAAAAATATCAAAGTCATCCTGTTCTCCACTATAGTAGACATCATCAGCCTTCCCTGTGCTTCCAACAGAAGAATCTTTTTCTTTTCCCTTTCCACTTCTCCCTTTCTTCTCCCCCTTAGTTGAGGAATCCTCTACAGACTTTCCTCTAGACCCTCCATGACCTCCATCACCTCCAGAGCCTGAGCCTCCACCAGACGGCCCTTCAAAGAAAGTCCTTTGTTCTTCATTAGGGCAGTGAGAATTTTTTATCATGAAGTACAAGTGCTTTAACCCTTCATTGAGATGTTCCATGCCCGTCTCTATCTTCAGAAATCTGGAGGAGTCCAGTGAATGATTCATTTCAACCAAGTCTTTAAGAGAAGTCATTCTTGTATGGAGAGAGCAGAAGTTTGAAATATCTTCAACTGATAAAGTTGGAGATGCCTGGATTGAGTTAAGCTTTGGTACAACAGAGGTCTTCAAATCTGATATCTCGGTCCTGATGAGAGCCAGCTGATTATTGACAGAGGTGGAAGAAGAAGACCGTTCAACCACTTGTGCTTTGAATGATTGAGCCTCAGCCTGACTTTTTGCAAGTTATTCTTTCAGTTCAGCAATTTGAGGTAACAGATTTTCAGTGTTTGTGTCTGTGTGTGCGCTCACCTGAATATCTCTCCTGTTTGATTCACTCAACTCACATGCTTGTGTATCTCACAATATTATTGCTCGTGAGGAGTCTTCCTGATGCTGATCTTTTGTACCTGCAATTGAAATCACCCTAGCCTCTTCAAGAGAGGTCAGTGGTGGTGCAATGGGAATTCGCGAGTCCCGATCCTCAGTCAAACCTATCTTTTCATGTGAAATAGATGTCTGAATTGCTTCAGGGATAGATTGACCGAGTTGCCCTCCACTTTCTGCAGATAAATCTGCGAGTGGAGAATCCCGTGAGGGAGCCAGAGGTGTTGGATCTGGGAGGGGAGAAAATGACTCTATTAAAGGTGGCTGAGAGTCAGATTTTCCCTCAGAAGCATGTGACTGCTCTTCTGCCGTAACTATGGCAGGCACTGTAACCGACTCAATGTGCACTCCTCGCTCTGTGTCCTGAGTATCATCTATTGGTCTGTATGCTTCCATTGTGAGTAATGGAAGTGTGCTTGACTCAGTACAGGATGTCATGGCCCTATGGCGAATTTTAATAGATTCATCCTATTGATAGAATGTCTCTAGTAACTGTTCACTGGCCATATCAAAGTCTATGTCCTGTTGGGAGGACAAGGATGGGCTTTCAGATGCCTCAGTAAATGTCCTTCTTTTCTTGGGAGGAGGCAGAGCTGAGGGTTCATTCACATCCAATAACATACTACTTCCTACTAACCTTCTAGGTAACATTTTAGACAGTGGGGGAGAGGTTGAGATAGGTTGTGACTCTGTGTTTGGCTCTATGACATGGGATTTAAGCTGCGGTTCTACAACTTCATGGTCAGCCCTATCAACCACTGGGGGTCTTTCAACAGAAGTAGGAATAGTTTGAGTGTGAATGTGAGGAATTATTACCTGCAGAGGAAGAGCATCTGATGTTTAAGCCTGGGTGGTTTGAACCACTGGAGGTTGAGCTTGTTGTTCATGACCGGGAAGATTGAAAATAGGTAAAGGAATGTAAGTGGCCATGAAAGCAGATACAAGTACTGGAACTTGCATGAATTTAAAAGTTATCTCTTGGCGAGTGTAAATCTTTTTTCTTACTGGAGGGGTTCAGTTACTGAAGAGTTAGCAAAAAGAGCTTTATGCTCAGGTGAGAGAATATGTTCTGCTATGAGCATGAGAAAACGAGCGTAGTAGCACGAAACCCTACGATTTGTAGAAAGATCACGTAAAGCAGTAGCGAGACGTCTCAGAAGAATGGGTAAAAGTAGTTTGCCAAAATTGATCCTTTGATTGAAAACAACCGCAAGACCAATATACTGCAGAGTGGAAGTGATGTTGTGAAAGTTGGATTTAGTGCAGTTGGCAAACACTTTGGAAAGTGTATCGAAGAAAATATCCCATTCAGAAACCAAATTGGATTTAGACAACTTGGTTAAATTAATCACCCCCTGATAGTGAATAGCATGGAAAAAGTTTGAAATATCATTTTCAGAGGGTAAATTACAGAAATTGTCCATTGGAAAATTTAACGCTCGATTGACGACTGTTTCATCAACTACATACTGCGTGTTTGCCACGGTGAATGAAAAAGATTTAAAATCATCGGTCACAGTAGAGGTTGTGCAAATCAGTCTGAGCAGAGCGACATTTAAAAGCACATTTGATTTAATAGCAGAGCTAACAATCGAATGGTCATTTAAAAATCTAATCCATGACTTAAATTTTTCCACATCACACTCTTCTGGATTAAAATAACCAACAAGATTATGCGAGATAATTTAGAAATTGAGAGCCATTAAAAAAATATAATAAAACACACACTTTCAAAATTTTAAGAGTAATATTAAGAAAATTCGAATTAAAAAAAAATTTAATAATTCGAATTAAATCAATTATATTCGAAAAATTTAGAAAATAATGTATCTCGTTAAAGTTCTTAACTCACAACAAAGGATCCGAAAAAATGCACAAGACACAAAATAAAATTAACTAAATAAAACACCCAAAAACAACCAACAAAATAAACTGATTTTGAAGGGGAAAAAAATGAAGTGAAATTTAGTTTTTTTAAAAAAAATCGACAGCACTTCCTTACTGTGTGTATACACACGAATATGTATATATGAAACAGTAAAGTGTGCTGAGTAAAAACTCGAGCAATAAGACAATCAATGGAGGTTTGATTTTGATCGAATTGAGAGAGAGAGAAACAAGAGAAAGAAAACTGTTGGAGTGAAGACTGAACTGAATTGAATTACAAAACAAAATAACAACAAAAAACGTTAAGTAGGACAACTGGTATGACAATCGAGGAAAGTTATACCGATTGTCTTCCCGATTGTCATACCAGGCTAATGGAAATAAAAAATAAAAACAAATAAAAATAAAAATAAAACTGGTATGACAATTTGATAATCATACCGATTGTCATACCAGTATAAAATACATGAATAAAACAGAATAAACTAGAAAGACAATCGATAGTCATACTGATTGTCATTCTAGTATAAAATTAAACTGAAAATAAAATTAAACACATATATGTACTGGAATGACTTTCAGGAAGACAATTTCAATTGTCTTGCCGATTGTCATTCTAGTATAACATTAACTTATACACATAATTAATACTTACAGTTACAGAATAAATTTACAAAAACAAAAGCAATATTTCAGAAATAATTATATTTTATTCCAAAAGTAGATTTCTGTTGAATTTTAGCAAATAAAATTCATAGAAAAATATTTTTAGAGAAAATAAAATATTCTGAGATATTAAAATTAACAAGTAGAATAAATAAATAAGATAAGATAATAAAACTTACATAGAAATAAGCAAGAAATTATGGAAAATATGATAAAATAAATTTGCAAATGAAATTTTCATTTATGAAAAATTCATTTGTAAATTCATTCAAGAACAGATTTCAGATATTAACAAGTTTAATCACTAAAGCTATTCAACATACCCAATTTACCAACTAATTTGGTAAATGTGAATTCATCAAGAGGTTTAGTGAAAATATCTGCTATTTATTCTTCTGTTGGAACAAAAAATAGTTCAACAGTACCATTCATGACGTGCTCTCTAATAAAATGATACCTGATGTCAATGTGCTTAGTCCTTGTATGCTGCACAGGGTTGTTGGTGATGGCTATTGCACTTGTATTGTCACATAGAATAGGTATTTTGTTCAATACAGAGCCATAATCCCGTACCTGATTCCTAATCCACAAGATCTGAGCACAGCAGCTTCCAGCAGCAATATATTCAGCCTCGGCCGTTGAATTGGAAACTATTTTCTGTTTCTTGTTGTACCATGAGACTAGTCTGCTACCTAGGAATTGATAACTCCCTGAGGTGCTTTTCCTATCAACAACACTTCCTGCGTAATCTGAATCTGTATATCCAACAAGGTTAAAACCAGATTCTTTAGGGTACCAAATACCTAGATTTTGTGTTCCCTTAAGATATCTCAAGATTCGTTTAATAGCAACAAGATGAATATCTCTAGGATCCGCTTGGAACCTTGCAAATAAGCATGTAGCATACATAATATCTGGTCTACTTGCAGTAAGATAGAGTAACGAGCCAATCATACCTCTGTAGCTTATGACATCTACCTTAATGGAGTTTTCACATGGTCCAAGCTTGACAGCTGTAGTTGACGGAGTCCTTGCTGATGCAGAATCCTCTAGATTGTACTTTTTGAGGAGTTCCTTGAGATACTTGGATTGACAAATAAAAGTTCCATCTAACCTTTGATTTACTTGTAATCCAAGAAAGAACTTCAGCTCTCCCATCATGCTCATTTCAAATTTGTTGTGCATTAACTTAGCAAATCTCTTACAGAGATTATCATTAGTAGACCCAAATATTATATCATCCACATAGACTTGGACTAATATAGTATCATTCTTATACTTTTTAGAAAAGAGAGTTTTTTCTATGACACCTCTAATAAAGCTTTTTTCAATAAGAAATTCAGAGAGAGTGTCATACTATTTTCTCGGAGACTGTTTGAGTCCATAGATAGCCTTGAAAAGAAAGTAGACAAAATCCAAATGATCTGGATCTTCAAAACCAGGAGGTTGCTCTACATACACCTCTTCATCCAACTTTCCATTCAGAAAGGCACTCTTGACATCCATTTGATAAACTTTAAAGTTAGAGAATGCTGTGAATGCCAGAAATATCCTGATGGCCTCTAGTCTAACCACTGGAGCATAGGTTTCATCATAATCAATGCCTTCAGCTTGAGAATACCCTTTAGCTACCAGTCTTGCTTTGTTTCTTGTAACCACACCATCTTCATCTAGTTTATTCCTGAATACCCACCGAGTACCAACAGCTTTCTTGTGTGTAGGTCTAGGTACCAGTTTCAAGACTTGTTGATGTTCAAACTGATTGAGTTCATCTTGCATAGCAATCACCCAATTTGGATCAGTCAGTGCTTCTTCAATCTTCTTAGGTTCCATCTCAGAAAGAAATCCTGAGAATAGACATTCATTTTGAGTAGCACGTCTAGTTCTGACTCCAACATCTGGATCACCAATAATCAACTCAAAAGGATGAGCTTTATTCCAGACAGTCTGTCTTCGAAGATTTGATCTTGATGATTCGCCTCGAAACACATTGGGATGTTGTGTCCTACTAGTTGATCCTTCAGCATCTCCCCCTGAGTTGTTGTCAGGTTGACTTGATGATTCTTCGTCAGTAGCAGTGGTATCTCCATTGTTGCCAATGTTTCCATCACCATTACCTTGAGTATCATCATGATTAACAGGTTCTTCACCAGCAACAACCTCAGGTTCTTCATCATGTTCTGATTCTGAATCTGACATATCATCAAACTTCAGTTTCTTAGAAGGATCTTCAGTTTGGATACTAGGGAGTTTAGTGTCATCAAATGTAACATTTACACTTTCAGTTACTTTGTGTTGACCAATGATATACACCCTATATGATCTTCTTCCATATCCAACAAAAATACCCTCATATGCCTTTGCCTCGAATTTACCACGACGATCATCTCCATCCTTGAGCACGAAGCATCTGGCACCAAATACATGAAAGTATTTGATAGAAGGTTTCTGTTCATTCATAATCTCATAAGGAGTTTTCATGAAGCCTTTGTTGATTAGAGTTCGATTCTGAGTATAATATGCAGTATTGACAGCTTCATCCCAAAAGTACATTGGAAGACCTGATTCACTTAACATCGTTCTTGCAGCTTCAATCAATGTACGATTCTTCCTTTCTACCACTCTATTTTGCTGAGGGGTTTTAGGAGCTGAAAATTGTCTGGTAATCCCTTTGTCTGTACAGAATCCATTGAGAAGTGAATTCTTGAATTCTGTTCCATTATCAGACCTTATTGCTCTAACAGGGACATTAGAATCTAACTCGATCAACTTGATATGATCAATCACAACTTGTGGTATTTCATCCTTAGAGTGAAGGAATAAAACCCACGTATACTTGGAATAGTCATCAACTATCACAAGACAGTGACACTTCTTTGACATCGAAAGAACATTAACTGGTCCAAATAAATCCATGTGCAATAATTGCAGAACACCAGTTATGGAGGATGTGTCAGTGCCTTTGTGACTTACTTTCTTTGACTTTCCTTTCTGGAAAGTCTCACACAGTCCTTCTGGGGAGAATTCCAGCTGAGGCAGACCTCTGACCAATTCTCTTTTGACAAGAGAATTCATTGTTTTGAAATTGAGATGGGAAAGTCTCTTGTGCCATAGCCAACTCTCATCTGACGATGCCTTTGAATAGAAACAATTGACTTCAGGATTGCTTCCAGAGTTCATGTCAGCTACGAACAGATTTCCTTTCCGGATTCCCATCAAGGAGGGTTTTTCATTTTTCTTGTGCAGAATCTAACACTTCAGCTTGTCGAATAAAACATTGTAGCCGTTGTCACATAACTGACTAATACTAAGCAGATTGTGTTCAAGTCCTTGCACAATATACACATTTTCAATGATAACATTACCAGCTAGCAAACAGCCATATCCCTCAGTTAGACCTTTGCTGTTATCTCCAAAGGTAACCACTGGGCCAGCTTTCTCAACCACATTTGATAGCAGGGCTCTATCTCCGGTCATATTTCTTGATGATCCGCTGTCAAGAATCCACACTACCGGTTGTACCTGTTTAATGCCCTGCAATACAAATGGATTAGACCTTATTTGGAACCCAAGCTTGGTTGGGTCCGGCATACTTGTAAAATTGGCCTTTATCAGGCAAAACAACATTCTTAGCTTTAATGTTCTCAACTTTCTCAATGACTGGACATTTGACCTTGTAAACAGCCTTGACAAATTTATGTTTAGGCTTAGGCACAAATGTCTCCTTTCTAGCTTTAGGAGGACTAGCAGTCTTAGACCTATCATGCTTCCTATTATTCACATGCTCATGAGCAGTAGTCTTATCATTAGAAACATGCTTACCATTAAAATAAGCATACATCAAATTAAAAGCACAAGACATACAATCAGGAACACCACATGCTTTATGAGAGGGATTAACAACAGGAAACTTATGCATGGTAGACATGGCATTTTTGTTATCCAACTCATGTGTGTCTGAGTTAGTCTCAGTTGCTTTCACAACTTTGACTGGAACCTTTGACCACTTGACTTGGAAACAACTTTCTCATTAGCAAGATCTTCAGCACGGATTTCTTCTTGAATAATAAATGAGGTCTCATCAAATGGTTCAACAATTAATTTTTTATAGAGGGGTTCATCAACACCCTTAAGCACATGTGGTACTTCCCTATCTTTAGCACAGACATGAGGAGGGGAGTTTATGCCTAATTCTCCAATAGCAACATTATAATCATAACCTACTCCAGATGTTTGATTAATAGCTTGCTTATTGTAGAAATCTTTAGCCTTAGAGCAAGAATTAAAGTAAGCTTTGACCTTAGTCTCAAGACCGGTGATCTTGTCTTTGAGAATAGTTTCGAGTTGTCTATAACAGTTAACTCTATTCTCTAGAAAAGATACTTGTTCTTTTAATTTATCTTGATTAATGTGCACAAGTCTTAATTCATTGACCTCTTTCTCAAGGTCTTTGATTTGTTGATTTAACATTTCATTATCACGATGAGCACAATCTAAGGAACCTCCTAGATGATAAACTAATTCAACATCAGTAAATTTTACCTCTTTTCTTGATGATGAGGTGTTTGCAACACTAGCCATGAGAGCAAGATTCCCAACTTCTTCATCTTCACTGTCAGTATCATCCCAGCTTCTTCCCTTTGCCAGGTAAGCCCTTTCAGATTTACTCTTCTGATTATAATCATAAGAGTTCTTCCTAACTTGTTTTGGCTTCCTGCATATGGTGGCAAAGTGTCCCAACTCATTGCAGTTGAAGCATCGAATGGTGCTTCGATCAACCATCCCTGTTTTGTACCCACCACTGCTGGTGTTAGAGGATGAAGATCCACCTTTCTGGAATCTATTGTAGTTGGACTTGTACTTGAACTTGGGATTCCTCTTGAATCTGACATTGGAGAATCTCTTGACAATCAGGGCCATTGACTCATCTTCCAATTGCTCCAGTTCTTCCAAGGAATAAAAATCATCTCCTGATTGATTTGTAGTAGGAGTATCGAATTCTGCAACTATCACATTTTCTTCAGCCTTGGAAGACTGTACCATTCTTTCTGACTGTTGGGATTGTTGTTGTTGTTTCGGTTGTTGTTGTTGTTCTTCAGCTACTAGAGCAGTAGACGTGCTGACCACTCTTCCTTTCCCGTAGACTTTCTTCTGCTGAATCTGCTCCAACTCATAGGTTTTTAACACACCATAGAGCCTTTCCAAAGAAATCTCACTCAGATCTCTTGCTTCTCTTATGGAAGTGATTCTATGTTCGAGATGAGTTGGCAGTGTTAAAAGGAACTTTTTGTTGACCTCCCTGATTGAATATTATTTACCATTAATGTTCAGGTTGTTGATCAATGCATTGTACCTCTCAAACACTTCAGTGATTCCTTCTCCTGGATTGGATTTAAAGTATTCATACTCAGAGGTTAGGATTTCTAACTTGTTCTCCCTAACTTCCTCTGTGCCTTCATTAATCACCTCAATAGTTTCCCAGATGTGTTTGGAATCTTTACAGTTCATCACATGTCTATTCATCAAGGGATCAAGGGAATCAACTAAAATTAATTAAAGGCTAGCATCCATGGAGGCTTCTTCTTTTTCAGCAGGAGAAACCTCAGGATTCTTTACATAAGTTCTAGCTTTGGTAATCACCACAACATTTTCTATTACCTCTGGTTCAATAACCATCGGAATTTTTGGACCCTTCTTTAACACTTCCAGATATTTGGGATTTACAACTTGTAAAAACAATAGCATCTTCTTCTTCCACATAACATAATTTTCTTTATCGAATAGTGGAATTTTAACGGTTCCAACTTTTTGTGTAGTCATTATGAATTTTTGAGTAAATAAAAATTCAAGGAGTGAAAGAATCACAAAAGTCTAGGATCTTGATTTGTTCGTTAATCAGAAGGCTCTGATACCAATTGTTAGGTCTCAATATGTTTGTAGAAGGGGGGTTGAATACAAACAATACCGTTTAATCGAATAAAATGCGGGATAAAAAAGTGAAACAAAATTCAAGTTAAATAAAACTATTATTAAACTTGAAAGGTGTTACAACAACGGTATCATTTACAAGGGATTAATCTCAAATAAATTATTCCAAATCTAGAATAAATTCGACATGAACTTTTTCTATTTTTGTAATAAAAAGGATCAAATGCTAAATGCAATTTGAGATTAAGTTATAGGGATTTTGATCCGCTAGATAGTTACACAAGAACAAGAGGAGTATTTCTAGTGGTTTAGATTTAACAATTAATACTAGAAATAAATGTTCTGAGAAATTGCAATAAGTTCCCTGTTCTTTTCTTTGTTCTGTGTTCTTCTGTTTTTCTTTTTATATTCAATGCTCTGTTGAAAAATAAACAGCTGCTGCTCTTTATATTCAATCCTATGTTTTTAATTGGCAAGACAATCCTTTTAGCTCAGCAAGACAATCCTTTTAGCTGGTAGAACTTTCGGTAGGACAATCTAACTGAACTTGTAAGACTTTCGGTAGGACAATCTAAATGAACTTGTAAGACTTTCGGTATGACAATCCAATTGTCATACCAGTTCAAATATTTGTCTTGCTGAATTAATTTTGAATATTAATTCAAAATCACTTCTGAAAAATTCATAATATTAATTCAGAATTAATTAACCAATTAATTCAATTAATCAATAAATTAATCTTTGCAGATATAATTTATTTTCTTAATTAAATTATATGACTTAATTAATTAATTAGAGAATTAATACTAATTTTGAACAACAACCACTCTTCTGACAATCTTCTGAAAATCACTGAATCCATTTCACCACTTCAATATTGACACTCGATGTACTGTCTGGTTCATGAATGACTAACTTCTGTGATGTTTCTTCATGTCTTGATTTTTTTCAGATTAAATCCCTGTAATCAATTGATACCCTGACGAGATCTCTGTCACTTGATTAAATCCACAATCTTTATTTATATCACTGAGGCTTGATCAATTTCTTGAGCTTCTTCCAGTGAATTAAGTCCTCAAGTCTGTAGATGAACAATGTTACTTAATCCTTTGACATATGTTACTTTGAGAGATCTCTCTGACGATAGAACCACTATTTACTTGTTACATCCTTATTTGAGTTGAGTTAAATCCTCGAATAAACAAATAGGCTATGACATATGCCTTTCAATCTCCCCCTATTTGTTTGTTAGACAATAACAACAAATACCTAGAGGATAACTCAACTAACAAATAAGAAAAAGATATAAACAGTAATGCAAAGTAAATAGCAAAAAAGTTCTGGATTATATTTAACATTTTCCAGATTCCAAAAGAAATTTACAAGTGAATAGCAGATAGATGTTCCTCTAGACTGAACATATAACTACATTAGGCTATCTTGATTCATAAAGCTCTAGGAAAATTACATTAAGTTTTGAGCTAATTAAATTCATTTGTCTTCTCTTCCGAATTCACCTTCTTCCAAATCTTGAAGCAACTCCTTGTAAAAGACACGATCCTTTTCAGAAGTGAAGCTGGCTGGTCTGACTGGTTGAACTCCAACTGACTTTAGCTTATTCTTGAACTGATTGTACCTTTTAATATTCTTTTCACAATAAGCTTGAATCAGATCAACTGCTTGAGTTTTCAACATGGATGAATATCCAGCAGTTCTTAAGTGATGTTCCATCCAGACAAGATGCTTAGCAGAGTAGTCTTTAAGAGATTGTGAATCGAGCTGGAAGATTTGAAGACAGTCAGACTTAAAGAATCTTACCTGATGAGGATTGTTGACCACTTGAGGACTAGCCCTGCTGGCAAACTCTTTGAGCCTTTCTCGAAGAACTTCATTCAATTCTGAGCTTCTTTTGACTTTGTTGAGAAGAACCCAAATCTCTGATAAAGAACGATTCTCAAACAGATGAAGTGATACCTTGAAAGATCCTTCGCTCTGACAATATACAAATATGCTCATTTTATTTAGACATCTGTCAAAGGCAGCTGTGATCCTTGAGACTTCAGTCTTGATAGCATTCATGTACACGTCATTGTTTGGATTAGAGATCTCCAGCTTGTCAAGAAGATGTAGAAACTGCCTATCATTGTTTGTGCTCAGCTGAGGCATATCAAGTACTCTCCTAGCTTCATCCCATTTTTCACCAATCTTCAGTTTGACATCTCTTCTCCTTTCTTTAGCTTTAATGTCATGAAGACGTTGCTTTTCAAGAGTTTCTGTTCGTTCAATGTTTTTCCTCATATCAATGATCTGGGATACCTTTTTGAGTTCAGCTTCTTTTCTTTTCAACTCTGACTGCTGGATAACTGTAGATAGCTCGCAGTAAACAACAAAATGGAGATATATCAGCTTCAGGAAGTTGGATACCTCAGACTTGATAAAATAAGGATGTTGATTAAAGAGGCAATAAAGTTTGAGTTAGTTGTTAGTTTAGATGTTCAGATTCTTGTTTCATACCATAACCTGTTATCGGTCCAGAATTGAGTGGTCATCTGTATATTTATCTTAATATAGAGGTTTATGTTATTTAAAGTACTTGGTGACACCCAATCCTGATCCCGGATTTGAGGGCTGTCACAGTTGGTATCAGAGCTACAGGTTATTGGTCACTGAAATAAAAATATGTAGAAGTTAAGATAAGGTTGGCAGGTCATATAAGATAGGGAAGACCTTAAGTAAACTCATGTTGAGCTTGAGTTGAGATTATCGGATATGTATTGATTACTAAGATAAGATGCATTAATAGGTGTGGAGCGAATATGTTGATGCTATAGATATATTAAGTACCCAGACCCTATAGTTATGAGGAGTCGACAGCTCGATATATATTGGGTGAACTACCTTGATTTTCATGTGGTTTTAAATGGATTCGAGATTGATTCTTTAAAGGATCTTTTATAAGGAGAGATGGATGAGTTTTAGTATGATCCAATTTAGAATTGTGTAGTAGGATAGGCTCCAGGTTTGAGGCAACGAGTTGATTGGAGAGCCAAAGTTGCAAGTTTTAAAGGCACCACTCGCTTGAGAATTTTGTTATTATTGTCAACCACTTTTTGGGCACCGCGCAAGAAATGATACACCTACCTTACTAGGTACACTTAAAGTTGACAAGAAATATGACTTTATGTACGGGCTGAACATCGATTGCACCGATTAGTTGTAATTATGACACCAAGGATGATGATGAGATTATCAAAGGTAGTTCCAGATGTCAGCGTTAGAGTTTGAGCTATGAATAAGATAGTTATGCAGCGGTAACTGAAGTTTTCATCGACTGGTGAAGGTGAGATAGACCCAACAAGAGCTAGGAGATATATAAAAGTGAATTATGGATGAGCTCATATGTGTGCGATTGTTTTTAAAAAAATAGAATAAGTTTTTTTTAAAAAAAATTCTTAACAAAATTTCTAAAAGTTCTTTAAACAGAGTGAGTTTTTAAAATGGGTGTCAAATTGCTACTTGAGTTTCTTGTTTGTTTACAAAGATTATATTACACAGACGACTCACTTGTTCTAGTACTAGTATTGTAAATCACTTCTTCTAGTACTAGTATTGTCAATTCAGAGGGCCAAGTGGACCCGTTATTACGAGGAAGTTTGAAATTTTTTCAACACAAGATTGTAAATCTTGTTTGATAGTAGCAACAATAGAGTTAGCTTACGAAAACATTTAAATCTATCGAATTTATGAAATTATTAAAGTTTAAAGGATTCATTGATTTAAAACAATTCAGAGTATGATTGAAGGAAATTTGGGAATTTTCCAGATTTTGATGAAGGATATTATTAATATCAAAGGAGTCGATATGTTACATGATCAATGGTTATTCTACACGGCATAGACAAAATTAGAAGTTATGATTGTAAATATCACAAGAAAGCAATTCTCTTTGAATTTTAAAGTACTGAACGTGGGTGCAAGATGCTAGAAATGCAAGACTTAATGGTAGAAAATTGTAATAGTTAACGAATTATGGAGACGTTTTCAGAGGACTTTTAAAGGTTATAACTTGACTTGGATTTGGAATCTATTAATCGAATAAGCCCTGAAGGGATATGTAAATGATATATGAAATAAAACCAATTGTATCATTTCTTTTGAACAATGTGACAACATATATTCTTCTTGATTCTTGAATAAGCATGAGTTTCTTTCATTGATAAGTTTTATGAGGCAATAAGAAAAGAAAATTTAATATATTTCGTTCAAAATCATTTCTCTCTTCAAAATGTTGCTTCCTGATTGGGACAAACAGTGTTATGGTGCAAAATTTTATCTAAATGATGTAGATTCTGGTGGGATGCCACCTAATCATGTGATGTATGCCATATAGTATGAAAAACCGTCCATCTTAAGTACTAATATGGTTGTCTTATTCATCTCCACATTATCTTTTTGTCCTTTCTTCTCCTAAACATGAATTTTTGACTTATAAATCATTCCAATTGTTTCGTTGTAATGTTGTTCTTTACAAGGATTTCTAGTTAAAATCATTTACACATATTCACTCCTTATGGAAAGTTTGTTCTTTGTGTTTTAAAAGAAATAAAATAATCCCTTATAGTAGATGGAATTATATATTGAGTATAGATACGATTGCAAGACAATAGATGATGGGCGTTCATATGCAAGGAATGGTTCAGGATGTAGATGACTCGTTTGTATCAAATCAGAAGCACATATCTATTTTAAATGTTTATTTTTGTTATAGAAAATATAGTAGTAAATTAGTTCTGCTACCAGATACATTTCGAGTTAAGAAACTTTGACGTGAAATGGATTAGTTGGAGAATCATACTGAGTAGATCGACCATGGAAGTAAGAAAGCGAACTTGCTTACAATAAGCAAGGCAAAAGTATATCCCGATGACAGAAGTGAATAAAGAAGTTTTTGGTAATAATGCAGAATAATAATTATTTTGTTACAGAGGTGAAGCATACTTAGATCATGTGGTGGATACTTATCAGAGAAGTTTTGAGGATAAAAGAATTCCACTCTAAATGAATTTTTCAAATGAGTTCCTTGATGAACTCTCAAGTTTTTTCCAATAAGAGAGGATGAGTTACTACTGATTTAACACTAGGAACCGACCCGATGACGAAGATTCGGTATTGCAAGGCATAAGTAGAAATGGAGAAAATAGCAATCCAATTGCAAAATATTTTAAGAAATAGCCTCTTAAGGCCAAATGTACTTTCATGGGATACGCTAGTGTTGGTTGTAAGGATAATGGATGAAAGTGTGAGACCATATGTTGGTCATCAGGACTAAAAGTTAACTAAAAAGAATAAGTGTATATTGTCAAGAATGGATGATTCGTTAATTAGTTGAAAGATGCAGTATGTTTTTCTTAAGAGTGACTTACACACAAATTATTAGTAATTGAAGATCAAGCCAGAAGATACTTTAAAAAAATGTCTTTCTGAATTAGGCATGGATAATATAAGTTTTTAATAAAGGTGTTTGGATTGACAAATGCACCAATAGTTATGTTGGATTGACAAATGCACCAATAGTTTTGCTGGATTGACAAGTAGAGGTTTTTTAGAAATATTGGGATAAGCTCGTAATTATATTCATTGGTAATATTCAGTCATATTCCAAAAGGAATAAGGAAATGTATGGTCATATTAAATAATAATTCGTCTACAGCCTTAGTATTATTAAAAATGTACATGGTGATCAATGTTAGTTAGGGGTATGTATGGTTATCAGTATGATACGTATTAAAGTATTATAAAATGATAATTTTGGTTGATAGCAGCTGATTGATATACCTGTTTCTGGCTTGGTTGATGGTTGGTGTCGGCTTGAGTCCGACTGGGAGTTAATAATACAGAGGAAGTGTTGTACAATTTTTTGGAAAAGTTTATTGCACATGCACGTGAGAAGAAATTTTTCAAGAACTAAAGGTTCAAGAAAGTGCAAAGAGAAGATAGAAGAAGAGAAAAATGGAGGAAGGAAATGAAGAGATTGGTAATTGCACCAATGTTGATATTGACAGACAATCAAATACGTTTTATCATCTTCAATGATGTTTTTTCATTAGGAATTTCATTGTATATCCATACAAATAGATGAAGTAATGATGAAGATCTCGAAATATTGGAAGAGTTGCGAATAAAAGGATCCGACATATGGTAAAAGTTGGCCATGATAGCATGTGAGTTGAAGATTCGGAGGTATTGTTTATTTAAGGTAAAAATATGTAATTTACATAGACCCTGACAATTTGAAATATATCTTCATTCAAAGCAAATCAAATATGAGAAAAGGATGATGGTTAGAATTGATTAAAGATGATAGTTGCACGATTAACAGTAACTTGAGCAAGGCTAAAGAGGTAGCTGACAGTTTCAGTGAAAAAAAAGTTTGATATTGTTAAATTTATTAGCAAAGATAGTAAAAGAGTTTGAACTGATAGAAATTAAAAAGTTTTATTCCAAAGTTGGCCATAAAATTGGATATATAATGATGTACCAACCAAGACTATTAGAAAATAGTCGCAGATATCAAAAAGAAGTAATAAACCATGAAAAGGAAAGTTTAACTGGAAAGGAAACACGAATTAAAAGGATGATAAAGAGATTCTAAGAGTTATCCCAAGATATAAGTAGGATATGGGCATCATGTGTGACAGAGCTAAAGTAAAGAAATTAATGAAACGTCTATAACTTGAGATAGGGAATTCATCCCGGTAATACGATTAAGTACCAAGATTTATAAGATAATATTTATTGACCAAATATGAGGAAGGGAATTATAGAATATGTAATTACATGTTTTACATACCAAAGAATTAAGGTCGGACATCAAAGGCTAGACATATTGTTATAACCATTTGATATTCTAGAATGGATAAATGGGCACCAGGTAGGACAGAGTTTGACTAGACGTCGATAACTCGAGATATTCAAGTTGTTCTGAGAATATGATAAAGAACATAGATGTAAAAGAAAACTTTCTGATAATAAGGCATGAAGAAGGAATAAATGTTATATGTAAAGTCAAGGAAAAGTAAAATAAAATAGGTGGATTATTACAACTGTTAGGTTTTCAAGATAAAAGTGAGAGTACCTTAAAATAAATTTCGTAGGGGGACATCCTATAGCCAAAAAGAATTATAATATGGGTTGGAGTATTGTGGATAAAATGACCATATTATCGTATTTTCTTCTAAATAACAAAAGATTTTCGCTCGATGAATAAATTCATGTGTATTTAAAGGAAAATATGGTATTAAAATAAATTCGCATATCGATCGTACCGCACCGAGATTCTCTCCATTCTTAGATTTGGAGGTAATTTTAGGAACGTTTATAAACCAAATGCGCCATGAGCTCAGTATACCATTCGCGTTTGGATGAGAAAAGTAAGAGAATAATTAAAGAGCTTCAAATGTACTTGAAAGAAATTATTAGTTGAGCTGATTAAACAAAAAAGGGCATGAAAAATGAAGTTAAAGAACTAGTAATGTTGAAAGCGTTTCATGAACATGATTGATTAGAATTAGCAAGGAAAGAAAGTTTAGTATGCATCATGTTAGTCATTTTGAGATAGTAAGACGTGTGAGGAAGGTTGCATGTGAGCTGGCTTTACCGCCACATATGTAGCATGTTCATAGTGTGTTTATATGTTTATACTCAAAAAGCGTAATCTAGCTTCATTGTATATGATGAAAACTCAATTAAATTGGGTTTGTATGAGAAATTGATAGAATATTATGTGAGCAAGAAGCTGTTGATTAATAATTTGATGTTGTGAGTAAAAGTTTTATGGAGGAATCGTAAGGTTGAAAGGTCAACCTGTAGAATTTGAAAGTGAGATGCTTGAAAAGTATCATCACATGTTTCTTAGCGTGATTCTGAGGACTTAATCCTTTTAAGGGGGAAGAATGTAAGAACCGGGAAAATAATGACTATTTTAGGTTGTATTAAATAAATTTTTATGTGTTATAATACAATGTGAATTATGTTTTGTCATAAATTTGACATGTTATGTGTTTTATATGTTCGGTGCGACTTCGGATAATTTTTGGATATTTTATTATGTGTTAAATGTGTTTATATGTAATAATATGTTACCGATAATAAATTTTAATTCCCGATATTGCGGGTGAAATGTTTGGTATTATTTTGTGTAATATGGAGTTTACCATATTGATTTTCGGAATATCTAGTTAATTTAGGAAATGTTTCGTTTCATGAAAAATGATCTTAGCGGGGCCCTACCAGTATTCCAAAGCCCACAAAAATCCTATTTTCATTTTTATAAAATCGTAGGACTTCCAAATAATCAATATTTTTTCATTTTTGGATTATTTGTAATTTTTGGGGAATTTTGGCATAATTTTTATATTTATTGAATTAAATTTATTCCCCGTTAATTATTAATTTTGGGCTAATTACTTTTTAAATGATATTATTAGGCCCTAAATAATTTTGGGGGTATTATTTTATAATTATAAATAGATTTTATTTATTATTTTTTATAAATTCAGAAAAAAGTATTAAAAATTCAAAAAATTCTCTGAAATTAGGGTTAGGGTTTCAAGAATTGTTCTTGAGATCAATCAATGATTCAGGATCGATTTGCAAAGCAAAGTAGGTCGTATTTGTAGTCAAAATGAAGATCTTGTAAAGCTCTACCAGATTCTTTCATCAAAAAGTTTCAAATATTGGTAAATCGTTTATTCAATTTTTAGGGTTTATATTCAAAATTTGGGGTTTTTTGATTAGATGATTTTTGGCTTGTTTTGATGCCATGAATAGATTCATATGATCATTTACAATCGAATCGTATATAGAAGTGTAGTGTTTGATTACAAAAAGCATTTAACCGAGTTTTTGGTTTTGTTCATTTTTAAATTTGATTTTTCCAAATTAATCACTAATTGGTTGTTGATTATTATTGTGTGAATTGATTGTATTCATTCTGAGCTTCATTTCCTTGTCTAAAACATTAATTTTGGTTAAGAAATGAAGGAGTTTGATTTTTCCTTGCAAAATCGACTTGGCGTTGTTTGTTTTGATCGGATATAGTGTTTTGATGATGTTATGCGGTTGTTGTCAGTGAATCTGAGTTCCTGGGTCGTGTTGGAGCGATTTAAAATAATATTTGTGTCGGAATCGTGCTGTTTGGAAAAGGGATGGCACGCCAGAAAGTGGTCGGACGTCGGCCGAATTCTGAAAACCCAATTTCCAGTGACGTGTTCGTCGACCTACGGTGGCCTCCCCGCCTATTTCCTCCACCGTTTAATCCGAGGTTGGGGACAACCTCCCACTTCAAACCGTTTCTCTAAATTATTTTTCCAAAAATAATTCAAAATCCTATTTTAAAAAGTTTTTTTTATTCAAAATTAATTTGGTTAATTATTTTTAAATAATTAACTGAATTATTTTAATTATAGAAAAAAATTTCTCTTATTATTTTTAAAAATCCAAATTTGATATAATTATTGATAATTTGTTTTGATTAATTATTTATTTATTTAATTAATTGATTGATTCATTTAATCAATTAATTTTATTTATAAATAGTTAAACGAAATGTAATTATTTATAATTAAGCAAAATAATATTTTAAAATTATTTTGATCTCTTAAAAATATATATAGGTATTGAATATTCTATTAATATTATTATCAATTGAATTATTCTTATTTTATTCATTATAATCAAAACGTTCACCCGTTTAATACGAAACAAACGCGTCTAAACTCAGAAAAATATTCTGCTTTCATTAAAAATACTTTTTAGACATTAAATCTTTTTTATCAAAAGGTCGTTCATTTTGTAAACATTTTTGATTCGCGCATTTATCGAAAAGTCGTATTTCGACTCTATTTCAGTTTTAAGCATACCGAGACGAATGTTGTCACGAACTGAATCATGTGTTATATGAATTATGTGATATGTGCCTTATGTGTTTACATGTTATGTGAATTTTTTGTCCACGTGTCTCTTAAATTTTAAATATTTAAATATGATCCTTATCTATTGTCATTGGGTGGGTAGACGATAAGGATAGACGTATAGACTAGAAAATTATATATTATCGGTTGATTAAAATAGTATCTTTTATGATAGATACACATAGTTCTAAACGTTTAAAGCCAGACCAAGAGATTGAAAGTAAAGTTTCTTTTTATGTGATACATGAGATGAGTAGATATCGAGATAAGATGAACATAAAATGGTAATTGACAAGTAAATATCAAATAGTCTGTCGACGGAAGTACAAATATACCAGAGTTGAGTTATATGGCAGATGGTTAAAAAACAGAGGGTCGATCAATTGAGGCAAGTATTTCTTCCCTATTCTAAATTCAGAATAGTTAAATGTTTTACTTTTCCCAGCAATAAATATTGATTATGCGAGTATCTCTTATCCTTGTTCTTTTATTATGACTTATGATCTCTTGAGAAATTACCTATTGTTCTGGGTTATTTGCGAACCCTAAATTATGATGTTTTGTCCAAAATGGCTTTTCATTAAAATACTCTACGGACTGGATGGTTACGAAAAAGGGCCAGGGATGGACTGAACCCTAAGATTTATTAGGCCAAAGTGGCCTGGTTACCCTATATGATGGCGGATCTATGCGGATGGGCATATTCATACTATATTCTGACTAATCTACAGAGTATAGTACATATGCTGGTTCTAGTGTCCAGTCTAATTTAGTGTTGATCGCCATTAATGACGTTCTTTCTTTGAGAGTTTCATGATTACATAACTGAACAAATAATTGATTCAAGAGATGAATCAATGAATTGTTCGTTGATTTTGATTTATGATTCAAGGCTACTAAAGGGTGATGTTTTATTCTCTCAATTATTTAAATGAACAAAGTTGTTTATAAAATCATTCAAAGATTGTTTTCGGGAGTTTCTTTTGATAATGATGCCTGGAAATCAATTATGATACTTGCTGGGTATTTTTGGCTCACTCTTGCTTTTTTATTTTCTTATTCTTTCAGTATGACCTAAGGATAACTATAGATAGCTCACGGTCGACAATAAAATGGAGATATCCCAGCTTCAGGAATTGGATATCTCAGACTAGATAAATTGAGGACGTTGATTAAAGAGGTAATGAAGTTTAAGTTAGTTGTTATAAAAGTTTAAATATTCAGATTCTTGTTTCATACCATAACTTATAATCGATCCAGAATATAGGGGTCATCTGTATATTTATCTTAATATAGAGGTTTATATTATTTAAAGTGGTTGGTGACACCCAATCCTGACCCCGGTTTTCCGTGCTGTCACAGATTGTGTGACGGAGGTAGTTTTCCCACGTTATGGTATTGGTTAATAAATGTTTTTATGTGTGTCTCTTATAATAAAGTGTAAGTATGGGGAATAACTATGTGTGGGTTAGACTGTGTGTGTGTGAGTCAGTGTGTCTGTTATAGGTAATTGTGTTCCTTTATCAAGCCCTTATGAGGTATTCTCGTCCTTTTACTTTGCCATTTTTCTCTCATTTACATTCATTGAGGACAATGCATGATTTAGGTATGGGGGAGGGGTTTAGTAGTACTTAAAAAAACCAAAAAACATAATAGAAAAAAAAATCCAGAAAAAATCAGGGATATTTTAGCCAAGTTGTCCAGCTCTCCTATATCTTCTCTAGCTCCATTTCCATCTCAACTCTTGTACTTTAATACTAGTTGGTGTTAGTAGTTTTTCAAAACCTATATATATGTAATGCCTTGAGATGATTTGAATGTAGTTGAGTAAGGTTGTCTTCATGAAACTTGTGTAGAAAAAACTTTTTCTTAAGAGTCCAAGACGACACATTTACACAAGGTCTTTGTAGGAAAGATTGTTTAGGGAAATTTTCGATATTTGAGACAGAGCCCACATGTTGAAACAATGTCGAATCAAATTTTTGTGAAAAAAAAGAAAAAAAATGCTTGAATTAACTACTTCTATTCCCAATATTCCTCATAAATATAAAAAAGAAGATTTAGATGATGGGCACAAGTAGTATAATTGACCAGTCTTGTTTCGTGGCCTTTGTTACTCGAGCAATTAAGTCCGTAGGGGTATTTCAAAACCTAGTGCCCTAAGACAACCTGGTTTGGGAGTCATTGGCCCAAAGCTCGCTATATGGGTAACATAGAAAACCTAAGAAAACAGACATTGCACATTCAATTATAAAAAAAACTATGAATTTTGGCTAGATACTTGTTTTGATAGAGATTCGGTCCATTCAATATTGGTTGAAATAGAGGAAATGTACGTAATCAATTAATTTTTCAGACCTACTTTCATGACACACCTTGAGATTTTCTATAAACGTTCAAAGTCGATATAAGTTGATTGTTGATACCTACATCTTGGCTATAGCTAGAAGAGCCTTAAAGGCATATATTTTTCTAAAGATTCTTGTGCTGACACCAATGAATGTTATATTGTTGTGCATGCCTGTATAATAAGAATACTAAGTCACATTGACAACCCTAAGATTTAGTTGTTTGATAATCAATTTTGTATTCTGTATCATATTTATTGAGTCTGTAAAAAGGATAGAAGATTCGACTAGAGGATTTCTCTGTGAACAGATTCAAGATAAGGAATAAACTCTGGAAGAAGATCAAGCCATGATCATGCCTGAGAGAAAAGTATAGAAGCTTGTAGTTGAATAAATTTGTTCTAGGAAAAATGTTCTAAGTCAAGATATCTACAAGTCACAGATCATGCCATATCGAGAAGTAATTCGAGAAGTCAAGAATGACTTATCGAGAAGTCCAAAATGGCTTATAGAGAATTTTCAGAGATATCGACAAGTCAAATGAGGATGTAGTGAACTGGAGATATCAACAAGCCATTTGTGCATGTAGAGAACTCATAGATATCGACAAGTCAAATGAAGATGTGAAGAATTAGAGATATGACAAGTCAATTTCTTATATAGAGATCACAGAGATATCGACAAGTTAAAATATGTACATAGAGATCTTAGAGATATCGAGAGGTCATTTCTACATGTAGAGATCTCAGACATATCGACAAGTTATTTCACATGCAAGAATCTAGAGACCTCGACAAGTCAAGTATACCTACAGAGAACACAAAGATCTCGATAAGTCATTATACTTATTGAGATGTCACTTCTCTATGGAAAAACTGGAGATCTCGACATACTTCTCAAATATAGAATGCAGACAAATTAAAGATTTAAGATTATCAGTCAATAAATGATCTATTCACTAGAATGAAAAGTCTACAAAGTAGCTGGGAGAGTACAAGATCAAGGGCCAATATTAACTACACAAAGGGTGGTCACAGACATGCAAGATTCTGCACAAATTTGCTAAGCTAGAAATGGAAATGGAAAAAGGTTATTTTAGAAAGTAGTTTAGTAGATTTTAGTGCAAGTCTTGTAAACCCGTGTAGCTAGTATATAAAGCATGCATTGGTCCTTAGTTTAGAAGTAACAAAACAGAATAAATTTTCTTTTATTCTCTCAAGATAGAAGATGAGTTCTCATTTTGATAAGAACACGGAATTTGTAGAAAGACAAACTTAATTAATACAAATTAAGTGAGTTTTGAAATACTGTGCTTGTTGATTTATTTCTGAAAACACAATATCTCTGCAAAATCTAAACTTCTTTATTCACCTAAAATCCAAGAAACACATTTGCCCCTGTGTTGCACTCAATATCTAACAAGTGGTATCAGTGCAAAATCTGAAAGTAAACAGATAAAGATCTTGGAAGAATGAGTGCATAAAAGATAAGTAGTATCAAGATACCAGCCTTTGATAAAATCAACTATACACTTTGGAAGAAAAAGATGATGATATTCATAAGGATGGCCAACCCAATGTACATCCAGATTTTCAAGAATGGCCCTTTTATTCCCATGGAAAAGGTTGATGAATCTACTAATGGAGACATGGTCATTCCAGCTCATTATGCTCTTAAAGACCCCTTAAAATACACAAAGCCTGAAAAGGAAAAGGTTTCTCAGGAAAATGGCTTACAACTAATTTTGATAGAGTCACTTAGCAATGTTATGTACAATAATATTGTCAACTGTGACAGAGCCAAACAGATTTAGGGAAAGATTGAAATTATGTGTGAGGATACAGAGGAAGTAAGATCAAATTAAAGGAGAATACTTGTGTCTCAGTATGAGGGTTTCGTGGCCAAGCCTAAAGAAGGAATTACAGAGGTTTTTGAAAGGTTCAACAAACTGATAAATGACTTGCAACTTCATGATAAATATTATGAAGCTGAGGAGGTTAACCTAAAGTTTTTTCTAGCTCTTCTTGACCACCTTGAACAGAAAATATCAGATATTAGAGAAGGAAGAGACTTGAGCAGAATAACACTGGAAGTTTTGTATGGGATCTTGAAAATATATGAGCTTAAAATGTTACAAAAAAAGTCATTGAAGGAAAACCAAGGACATTTGGTTGATGGATCCAGTGCCTTAATGGTCAATGATAGTAAAGATGAACAAGATGCTCAAATTCTAGTCATTCATGTTGTAGAGCAAAAAAATAAGGGACCTCAGAAATAAGTTGTTTTGGAGCTAGAGGAAGATGAATTCTACAGCCTTGCTGAGCTAGATGAGATAGATCAATCAATGGCTTACATGGCTAGAAAATTCTCTTATATCAGGGTTAAAAAGCCAGGGTTTTTCAAGAACAAGGGACAATCTTCAAATAGCAACAATTGGAAACGAAAAACTCAGTTTAACCCAGCTAGCAAAGGTGGCTACAAGAATGGATCTGTTGATAGATCAAAGATAAGGTGTTTTAACTAATAAGTGGGCCACTTTGTAACTGAGTGCAAGAAGCCAAAGAAAGTGAAAAAAGGATAAAGCCTTTCTGGAATTGGAAGCAAATTATGAAGTTCTCTTAAAGAAACAATAGGGAAAGTCTTATGTAGCTGAAGGAAAGAGTTGGGATGACACTGATGAAGATGATGAGAATGAAGAATTTGGAAATTATGCACTTATGGCTCTTGAGCAAAGAGAATCATCCTCATCAAAATCAGAAGTACCAACTCTAACTACCACTGATTTAAATACAAGCCAATATAACGAAACTGTTGAAAAGATAAGTGTAGAGATATTTCATATCCACACAAGCATGGTGGCATCTATTGAGGAAGTTAATAGACAGTGTCAAAAATAAATAAGAAGCTTGAGATTGAAAAGCAACAATTGGAGCTGCAGCTTGTTGAGCTTGAAACTATCAAGCAAGAAAATGAATATTTGAAAAACAAGCACAAGTGTGCAAGTGACATTGAAGCTGTGTTGAGGGAAAAATTGGAGAAGAATGAGGTAAAATTGAAGTCTTTCAGAAATCCATCTCAGTTGGTTGGACAATACCATGAGAAGAACAAACCATGTGCTAATATAGCTATTGGTTTGGACTATGATGCCATGAACAATAGTAAGAAAAATGAAGGTGACAAAGGTAAAGCAATTGCAAATCAAGATGTTCCAGTTATGCTGAGAAAAGTTTATGCACCTTTGTCCAAGGCATGTGAAGTCAATTTCAGTGAAGTTGAGTTGGTCCTCAAGTAAGAACTTGCATATGAAGAAAATGAAAAGAAAAAAAAGAAACCACTCCTACTTCTGGAATTAAAAAGAAGCCCATGGTCAGTCAAGTTTCTAAGACACCAATCAAGAATGAGAATGCTGGAAAGAAAAAGAAGAACAGGAATGGGAAAATTGGAGTGAATATGAGCAAAAACTTTGCATTTATTACAGATGCTCCCAGGAAACAATGTCAAAAGTGTGGCTCTACAAATCACTTAACTCACCTTTGTAAAAAGGCAGTTAGTGTGCCAAAAGTGGGAGCATGCAAATACAATGAAGCAAAGGATACAGATCTTTATTCCTTCTGTGACAAATTTGATTACATTCCTTGAAATATGAAAGAAATGACAAGATGTCATAGACTAAGAGTAGATCTCAAAGAATTTAAACTTGGGTCTACAGCTAAAAAGGAAAATACAAATCAATCTTTGAATACTGTTCTTTCTGAGTCATCAAATTCTACTTCTGCAACTTCAGTTAAAATGAAGAAAGTACCCAACAGTTCTTGGGTAGTTAAACACACTTAATCCTCATTGTGTGCAAGGAAAAATGAAGAAAGTCATATGGATCATAGACAGTGGATTCTCCAGGCATATGATAGGTGATAAAGCCATGCTATCATAATTTGAGAAGATGGCTGGCCCATTGGTGACTTTTGGAGAAAACAACAAAGGATTCACAATGGGATATGGCAAGTTAATTTCTGGAAATGTCATCATTGAAGATGTAGCACTAGTAGCTGGTGTTGAGATGAATCTCCTGAGTGTCAGTCAATTCATATAAAAGGATTCAAGGTTTCATTTGACAAAGAAGACTGCTCAATTATCCGTAAAAGAATGGTGAAGTTGCTTTCAAAGGAGCAAGAAAAGGAAGCTTATTTATTGCAGATCTATACTCAATAAATAAGGATGGTATATGTTGATTCTACACCAAGGCATCTATTGATTAAAGCAATCTGTGGTACAAGAAACTCTCTCACTTGAATTACAAAAAAATTAATACCTTGGTGAAAAAGGATTAGTGAGAAACATGTAAAATCTGGAATTTTCTCAAGTTGAAGTTTTTGAGGCTTGTCAAAAAGGAAAAATGAAAATGTCCTGTCACAAAAGAAAAATTGTGAATTCCATAAGTGCACAACTGCAACTTATTCACATGGACATGTTTGGACCAGTTAATGTCTTATCTATTTCTAGAAATAAATATGCACTTGTGATGGTGGATGACTACTCAAGATACACATGGGTAGAGTTTATGCATTCAGAGGATGAAACTCTACACATCATTATTGAACACATTAAGAAAACTAAGAAGCAGGCTGACATAATTGTGTGAAAAGATTGAGAGTGAAAATGACACATAATTCAGGAATGCAATTTTAAATGAATTCTGCAAAGAAAAGATATTGTTCAAGAGTTCTCATCTGCAAGGACACCTCAGCAAAATGGGGTAGTTGAAAGGAAGAATATAACTCCAGTTGAGGCTGCTACAACAATGTTGCAAGATGCCAATTTGCCAACAAGTTTTTGGGAAGAAGTTATCAACATTGCATGCTACACTTAAAATATATATCTCATCAACAAAAATCTTGGCAAGTCACCTTACTTAATATTGTCAAAAAGGAAGCCTACTGTGAAGCATCTGCGTGTGTTTGGAAGCAAGTGCTTTGTTATAAAAGATAACACTGAATATGTGGGAAAATTTGACTCTAAAGTTTTTGAAGCAATTTTTCTAGGATATTCATTAGAGAGAACTACCTACAGAGTTTATGTGCTTGAACAAAAGAAAATTATGGAATGCATAGATGTGACTTTTGATGATGACAAGTTTTTAGGTTTAGAGTGTCTTGATGAAAATGAAGTTGAAGCCCTTAAGTTTGAAAATCTAAACATTGATGATGATTCTGAAGATGAAGCTGAGATCAACATAAGCAACAGAATGAATGTAGAGTTAACTGAGCAAGTGAATCATGAGAATGAAAACTCATCTCATACACCTGAATTTGATAGTACAAACTCAGGGGGAGAAAGAGAAGAAAGTTCTGCAAGTCATGCCAATGGTGAAGAAAATGTAGAAAATTCAATTCAACAAAATCACACCAGGAAATGGGATAGGAGTCACACAAGAGATGCAATTATTGGTGATCCAAATGCTGGAGTGAGGACTAGAAGCGCAACTACAAATGAATGTCTACATGCATACTTTCTTTCACAAATTGAGCCTAAGCAAATTGAGGAAGCTCTACTTGATCCTGACTGGATATCTGCCATGCAAGAAGAGCTAAATCAATTAGAGAGAAACAAAGTTTGGAAGTTGGTTCCTTCCCCAAAGAACAGAAGCATAATTGGAACAAAGTGGTGTACAAGAATGAAATGGATGAAAATGGAATTATAACAAGAAACCAAGCAAGGTTGGTTGCAAAAGGCTACTCACAAGAAGAGGGAATTGATTATAATGAAACTTATGCTCCTGTTGTAAGACTTGAAGACATAAGTATCTTTCTTGCATTTGCTGCACACTCAAATTTTAAAGTGTATCAAATGGATGTAAAGAGTGCATTCCTCAATGGTGAGTTGGAATAAGAGGTTTATATGCAACATCCACCTGGCTTTGAAAATCCAGAATTTATAGATTTTGTTTATCAACTGTTAAAGGTTCTCTATCAATTGAATCAAGCACCTAGATCTTGGTATAACACATTGTTAGAATTTTTGCTTAAACATGGATTCACTAGGGGAACAATTGAAAAGACTATATTCGACAAGCCGCATGGTGGATATGATCCTTGATAACTCTTGGTGGCGGGACTGGTTGGGGAATGTTCTGAGGATCTTCTGACACGTGCCTTGATTATTCCCATAGTTGATGGGTGACAATTGTCCCTATCATGTGTTTCGGCATGTGCCTCACGTGATGGGACCTTCCAAGGTTGGGCTTGCGGGACTAGGCCAGTTAGGACTAGTAGTGTGTGGGACTGGATTGAGTTAAGAGTTCGGGCCTAGTCCTTGCAGGAGCTATATGTACTATCATATGCCCCCACTCCCTTATGCAGATTTTCTGGATGGGTGAGTAAGGTTGGTTTTCTCTTTTGAGTTTGATCTTTGTCTTCCCCCAGTCAGGATTGTGTTGAGTCCAGCCAATCAGGACTAAGGTGACTTGTCTTTAAAAGAATTTGTGCTTTGCTTTCCCCAGGTCCGGATTGAGTTGAATTCAATCAATCAGGACTAAGGTGAGTTGTCCTTTAAAAGAATTTATGCTTTGCTTGCCCCCAGTCCGGATTGTGTTGAGTTCAGCCAATCAGGACTAAGGTGAGTTGTCATTTAAAAGAATTTGTGCTTTGCTTTCCCCCAGTCCAGATTGACTTGAGTTCAGGAAATCCGGACTAAGGTTTGATGTCTTTAGAAGAATTTGAGCTTTGCTTGCCCCTCTTTCGGAGTGGTTGGAGTTGCGGGGACCGGAGAGGAAGATGAAGGGTTTTTGGTTTCCCCCCCCCAATAATTTGAATTATTACAGCTATCTTTTTTGAAAAGATGTGTAGTAATAATTACTTGCATTAATAACTGTGTATGTGTATATTGGTGTGTATTTATAATTTTTCTTGATGGATGGTGTGGCGCCCTCCAAACCCGGGTCAGAAGTTTGAGGTCCACACACACACACCTTATTTATAACCTGCTTATAACAATAATAAAGATAATAATAATATGTAGTGACCCTACTTACCAAATACCACGGACCGCAACAGGTTAAAGTATGTACACAAGCCACACACACACACTTATATTATAAACATCCAAATCCCAACTATTCAAACTTAGAACTAAACATTAAACACTATTACAAACTTTTACAAACTTAAACCATCTCAAAAGCTGTCATCTAGCTTAACTCGATCAACCTGGACCCCTAGCTCTCGCACCGGATTGGGGATCCTTGATACCAACTGGTTCCTTCTTAACTGGAAAAGAACATAAACAACATCGCACAAATGAGCTAACTAGCTCAGCAAATCACAATGACAAGACTGAGAATAATGATCATCAAGTGAAAAGGGTTAAGGTATCAAGTGAACAATGATTAATGATTTAGAATTGGATATTATATTTTTATTTTAAAAACCAAGGTTAGGCTGCTGATCAGTCACGCACTAACCCCGAGCAAGGCACACAGCTCTGCTCTAATTACTAGATCCAAGGCACATATTGGCCTAACTTGACCACCAATCTGAACCGACCATGAATCTGGTCCATAATTTTATAAAACAATCCAATTCTAACATAATAACAGAATAAATAATGTAAAGCAGTAAACAAAATCATAAGCAACATTGGATGCCAAATAATGAGATGGTTCCAATTTTCACAAATGAAATATAGCTATCAAATGGTGAAAGAAATGGATAACAAAAGAATCAAACTTCCAAGGTTATAAGTATTTGGTCTTTCAGAGCGTAAGGTACAAGGGTTTGAATATGTAAGCAACCTGATTCAGTGTTTGGTATTTGCATGTATTTGTGGAGTAGTATCGTATATCTGTGGTTCGTATTCGGGGATTTAACAATAAATAGTTCAGAAAGAATAAGGTTTACGACTCAAAGATCAATAGTTGGAATCAAGGTTTAGGGTTCAGTGCTTCAAAGCACTTGCAATATAGGACTATCAATAAACTACAATAAATCTCGAGAAAGTTCAGAACACTTGCCTGGTACTAGCTTGCTATACTTCACCAATTTCCAATCACAATCTCTTGCTCCTTGTCTATCTGTTTCCCTTTCCTACGCCTTGCCTCTTCTGCTCACATAACATAAGTATCTATCAATACTCAACTCATATGATTCTATTCTATCTACCCTTCGTTTTACCCAAATCTGACTAACGGATTGAAAGTCATGCTAAAATAAATAAACACTGATTGCATAGATCGACAATCAAACAAACAAGTCATATATAGCACATATCACGTCAAACAATCAATGAAATTTCATTTATAAGAAAGTGTCGGGTCATAAATAGTCTTTCGGTTATTTAATATGATTTTTAAAATATTTTTCGGAGTCAAAACAGGTCATTCGATCAATTTTAAAGCAATAGACCGGGTTCGGTTGGCCAAATCTGGCTTCAAAATAATTTTATAATAATTATCGAGCCTTGAAAACAATTTAAATAATATTTTAAAACTCAAAACTATTTTTCGGAATTTTTAAATCATTAATAAATAGTTCAATCTAATTAAATAATTAATTAAAATCAATTAATAATTAATTAAATCAATTAATTAATTAATTTTCGAATTAATTGACCAATTAACTAATTAATTATTAACTAAAATTAATTAACTAATTAATTCAGATTTCATTTTTAATTAAAAATAATGTTTGGAATTAAAATAATAATTTTTGGAATTTTCAGAAATTTAAAAATGAATTTTTATAATTAAAATAAATATAAAATATGATTTTTAAATAATTTTTAAACAGGAATCCTAAATTTGCAAGTTCTGGGAAGCTGGGGGACCCAACTGTGTCGTTTTTAAAACTACAAGGTCCTGTTTGCAATTTTGCCAGCCCCGCCGTCGACTTCACCGGAGTGTGGCCGGAGTACACGATCCCGGCCACCTCAGGCTACCAAACTCTCCAGAATTAAAGCACATATCACCAGGAACTTATACCAGTAATCAAAACACATAACCTATTTCAGAATTGGCCGGAAAATGCTCAAGAAACTCGTCGGTTTCCAGCGAGCTCGATGAAAACTTTAAAATACAACTCCCTTCGAACCAGGGATCGTCTGCTAACGAGCTATACACCAATCGATTGCAAATTTCAAGAGGAACAAAACCCACCCATCTAGAACATCTAATAACCCCTGGAACAAAAAGCCCTAAATTTCAATTAAGAACATTCATACGGGTTATAAACCCTAATTTCAAAATTCGAAAATCAAACTCAATTTTGAACATGTTATTGAACTCTAAATCAGTCATATGACATATCAAAATCATTAGGAAAACAAGCTCTACAACATGCAAGCATCAAATCATTCAAACAATCATCCGTACAAAAATTCATATTTTTAATCAAAATTAATTCGAAAATAAATAAAAATATATAAAATCAACCTTTGATTCTGTAGTTCTGAAACTTGTATAATCTGATAGTACTCTTCAAACCCTTCGTTTTGATTACCAGAGTTTTCCAAACGGATTTCAATAACACCTCCGATTTGCAATTTGACTCTTGAAAGGTTATATGAATATAAGTATTTTCTCTGTAAAATTCTATAATTACTGTTTGCAAATGATTTTCGATACGAAATAAAATACGGTAAAGGCTATTTATAATTACGGAAAATTAGTATCCTGTTGGATCATTCCAAATATAAAATAGTACGTTTATGTATAAAAACATATCCAAACGGTACTGGTGTTCGGGATAATTATCCAAATCCGTACAATTTGTACTGCGGTCTTGGTCTCAGCGCCTGGTTACACGTATTACGAGGTGATAATTATAATAGTTTAATAAAAAGAACCCGTTTATCAAAAATACGAGTTTTATTGATTTACCGAAACGAATAATGTATCGAAAATATTGCGCTGGGACCCGCACGGGCCAAACCGTACGCCGGATCGAAAAAGTTGAAACATGGAAATGCTCGGAATATTGCAATTAGGTTAAGAAGGAGTTCTCGGAAGTGTTTCGTGTTATAAAAACGTAAAAACGAGGGAAGTCGGTTGGTTTCCGATTATATAAAATAGTTTATAAATACTCGGAAAAAGAATTTATAAAATCCATAAATTTCCTATAAAATCATAAATCAACATAAAAATAAATAGGAAGATATGACAATTATCTATATTTTATTTTGGACATATAAAAATTAGAATACTCAATTTATATTATTTTTAAATATCCAAACACATATACCACTTAACAAATAATTCACAGAATAAATACGGAACATGCATAATATTTATTTATTTGCAAAAATAGTTACACGATATATCCCAGATATTACATACTTCCCCCCTTAAAAGGATTATGTCCTCAGAATCTCCTAAGAAAACAAATGAGGGTACTTTTCTCTCATATCACTTTCTAATTCCCAGGTTGACTCTTCAACCTTTGGGTTTCTCCACAGTACTCTTACTAATTTTACCACTTTATTTCTTAACACTTTTTCTCTTTCTTCTAGAATCTCTATCGGACTCTCTACATATGATAAATCTGTTTGAAGCTCTATTTGCTCGTATTCGATTACATGCCTGGAGTTTGGATTATACTTCTTAAGCATCGATACGTAAAAAACATTGTGAATGTGCTCCATGTGTGGAGGTAACGCCAACTCGTAAGCTACTTTACCAATACGCTTTAGAATCTCAAAAGGTCCGACATATCTAGGGCTCAGTTTTCCTTTCTTCCCGAATCTTGTCAATCCTTTCCACGACGATACTTTCAGTAATACCAGATTTCCTTCTTCGAATTCCATATCTTTCCTTGATTGATCTGCATACTTCCTTTGGCGGTCTTGTGCTGTTATCAATCTCTTTTGGATAACTTCAACAACTTCCTTCGTCCATTGCACTAATTCAGGTCCAAGTATTTTGCGTTCTCCTACTTCGTCCCAATATACAGGAGATCGACATTTGCGTCCATAAAGAGCTTCATAGGGTGGCATCCCAATACTGGCATGATAACTGTTGTTGTAAGCAAATTCTACCAAGGGTAAATGCTCATCCCAACTTCCTTTGAAATCAATAGCACAAACATGTAACATGTCTTCGATTGTCTGGATTGTTCTTTCGCTTTGGCCATCCATCTGTGGATGGTAAGTCATACTCATATTCAGTCTCGTTCCCAAACATTCTTGAAAACTCTTCCAAAATCTCGAATTAAATCTCGGATCTCGATCGGATATGATAGACACAGGGACTCCATGACGAACTACGATTTCCTTCAGGTACATATGGACTAACTTGTCTAGTGAAAATCTTTCATTTATAGGCAGAAAATGAGCTGACTTGGTAAGTCTGTCCACTATAACCCAAATGGCATCATGATTGGCTTTCGTCCTTGGTAATCCGACTATGAAATCCATAGCAATATGCTCCCACTTCCAGTCTGGAATCTCCAATGGTTACAACAATCCACTTGGTCTCTGATGCTGTGCTTTAACTCTCTGACATGTATAACATCTGCTAACCCATTCCGCAATCTCCCTCTTCTTATCTGGCCACCAATAATTTTTCTTTAAATCTCCGTACATCTTGGTACTCCCTGGATGGATTGAATACATTGAATTATGAGCTTCCTGTAAAATTTCATTCTTCAACTCCGTTACTCGTGGAATCCAAATTCTAGAAGAAAACCTATGAATACCTTGATCGTCCTTTTGCGTGCACAATTCCTCACCTACCAAACGGTTAATGTCCTGATCCATTACCTCTTCCTAACACTTCCTTATCTTCTCTAATAACTCCGGCTGAAAAGTCATATTATACACTTTTTCTTCCTCAGGCTTGCAAACTCTAATTTCCAATTCCAGTCTCTAAAATTGCTTGTATATCTCTTCGGGTATTGATAACACATTCAACTTTTCTTTCTGACTTAACGTGTCCGCTACAATATTTGCTTTACCGGGATAAAAGTTAATCGTGCAATCATAATCCTTAATCAACTCTAACCATATTCTCTGTCTCATATTAAGCTCCTTCTGTGTGAATATGTACTTCAAGCTTTTGTGATTCATATAAATCTCGCATTTCTCTCCATATAGATAATGTCTCCAAATCTTCAAAGCGAAAACTATGGCTGCTAGCTCCAAATCATGAGTAGGATACTTCTGTTTGTGTGGTTTCAATTGCCTTGACGCATACACAATAACCTTATCGTGCTGCATCAGAACGTATCTGAGTCCTTTATGAGAAGCATCGCTATAGATTACGAAATTCCCTTGATCGTCTGGAAGTGACAAAACAGGTGTCGTGATTAATCTTTGCTTCAATTCCTGAAAACTTTCTTCACATTTATCGTTCCATATAAACTTTTCATTTTTCCATGTAAGCTTTGTCAATGGTGTTGCAATCCTTGAGAAATTTTGAACAAACCGGCGATAATATCCCGCTAATCCTAAGAAACTTCTTACCTCTGTTGGTGTTCTCGGTCTTTCCCAATTCGCAATTGCTTCAATCTTCGATGGGTCCACTTTGATCCCTTAATTACTGACTATGTGTCCTAAGAATTGGACTTCCTGTAACCAAAACTCACACTTTGAGAATTTTGCATATAACTTTTTCTTCCTTAAAATCTACACAGTTGTCTTCAAATGTTTTGCATGATCCTCTTCTGTCTTTGAATAAATCAAAATATCATCTATAAACACAATAAAAAACTTGTCCAATATTCGTTGAAAATTCTATTTATCAGGTCCATGAATGTTGTCGGGGCATTGGTCAATCCAAAAGACATCACTAAAAAATTATAATGTCCATACCTTGTCCTGAAAGCTGTCTTTGGTATATCCTCTGGCTTAATCTTTAGTTGGTGATATCCCGATCTCAAATCGATCTTGAGGAAGTACTTGGCTCCTTTCAACTGGTCAAACAAATCATCAATTCTAGGTAACGGATACTTGTTCTTGATTGTAAGCTTGTTGAGCTCCCAAAAATCGATGCACAGTCTCATACTTCCATCCTTCTTCTTGACAAATAGTACTAGTGCACCCCATGGGGATACACTGGGTCTGATTACTCCTTTCTCTAACAACTCTTGCAATTGTTTTGCTAGTTCCTTCATCTCAACGGGCGCCATTCTGTATGGGGCCTTGGATACTGGTTCCGTTCCAGGTGCTAAGTCGATCGCAAATTCAATTTCTCTGTCTGGAGGAAGTCCTGGTAAATCATCGGGAAACCCGTCTGGAAATTCATTAACTACTGGAATATCTTCAAGTTTTGCTGGCTCCTGACTTCTATCAATCACATAAGCAACGAAAAGCTCGCATCCTTGCCGTAGTAACTTTTTAGCTTGAATCATTGTTAAAAACTTTTTTGATTATTTCTGGCCCTTAAACGTTATTATCCTCTCGTCTGGCGTCTTCACCATTACCTTCTTATTTCGACAATCTATCTGGGCATCGTGCTTAGATAACCAATCCATTCCTAAGATAACGTCAAACTCTCGTAGCTTAAATGGTATCAAATCTACACAAAACTTATTACCAGAAATCTCAATCTCACAATTCCCACAAACTTGATTAACAGATATACGTTCTTGATTTGCTAATTCCACAGTCATTATTTCATTTAAATACTCAACTGAACAGTTTAACTTACTAACAAAATCTTGAGAAATAAACAATCGAGTTACTCCCGAATCTATTAACACTTTAGCACATAAAGAATTCATATTAAGCGTACCTGCCACGATATCAGTATCCTGGATAGCGTCATTCACAGACATATCATAAACTCTAGCCCTTGGAGTATCATTCACTGCTGGAGTAGATCCCATAATTCTTAATACATTACTGACTGGGGCTGGTGTCTTGCAATCCCTGGCTATATGTCTTGGCTTCCCACATTTAAAGCATGTAAATCCAATAGTTAGAATCTTAACCGCTGGATTCCGAGTAGGCTGATCCTTGTTTACGGGTTCTCTCGCTGGCTGATTACGACACTCCCTCGAATAGTGCCCTTTCTGATTACACTTGAAACAAACCACATTCAACTTATTACAAACTCCTCCGTGCTTCTTCCCACATACCTGACAATCAGGAAAAGTTAACCTCAACTGATTCGGCTGATTCATATTGACTAGACGGTTGCCCTGGCCTCCGTTGCTTGTATTTTGCCTTTTGAAATTAAATTTTCTTCCTGGCTGAAACTTGCCCTTCTTAAAATTTGGAAGCTTCCCTGGTTGTGATTGTCCTTCATTTCCTTCAAACTTCCTCTTCTTACTTTCCTTTTTTTCTATAACACCTCACTCTCAGTTTCTGCAATCATGGCCTTCTATACAACTCCTGCATAGGTATCCAATTCAAATATAGCTACCTTCCCTCTAATCTATGGCTTTAGACCTTGCTGGAATCTCTTAGCCTTCTTCCTGTCAGTATCTACATATGATGGCACATACCTTGACAATTCTTCAAACTTACTTTCATAATCAGCTACCGACATATTTCCTTGCTTTAGCTCTAGAAACTTCAGCTCCATCTGATCCTGAACAAACTGAGGAAAATACTTTTCTAAAAATAATTCTTTGAACCTCTCCCAAGTAATAATATCTGTACCTTCTAATGTCTTCACAGTCTCCCACCAATAGGTGGCCTCATTCTTCAAATAATAACTTGGAAACTCCACCTTCTGTTATTCCTTCACTTCAATTAAAGCAAACGACTTCTCTATTTCCTTTAATCAAACATTCGCTTCAATCGGATTTAAGGAACCCTTGAATTCTGGTGGATTTATCGCCTGAAAAGTTTTGAAAGTTACCTGGGAATTGGTCTATCTTTGTCGTTGAGTCAGGTGAACTGTTTGTTGGGCCAAGATTTGAAGAATCTGGGCTATTGCTGGGTCTATGGGTCCTGGGTTTGTATTCTGGTTGGTATCATCTTGGTTGTTATTGTTGTTGTTGGTTTCTTCATTCTGGGTGTTGGTGCGGGTATTTCTTCTGGGAGGCATTTTCTGTAAAGAATCAAACAACTTATTTAGCCTTTAAATCAAATCCTTTGCATAAAAGAAATTTTTTATAAAATAGAAATATATCTTTTTGAAAAAAGTTGTAACAGTTAAACTAAGTAAATTGCATGCTTCTTTACAGAATATAAACAGCTAAGGGGATAGGGTATATGGCATCACAGGGGTATAACTGGTACAATAAATAAAGTAAATTAAAACAGGTGTAGTAATGTAAATGACAATGCTGGAAAGGAAAAGGTACTGATATATATAGATCAAAAGTTTTAGATAGTACAAGCGTTAAAACGCTTCAGAAGTAAAAGCAAAAGGTACAACAAACCTACTCACTAGTCAGCAGATCTAGTCTATAAATACAACCCAAAAGTCTACTGATACATACTACACACTACTATACATACTAAACAACCACAATAACACTGCTCATCATCTCCATTTATGTGCCTCTAGCTCATGGCAAGTCTGGTCCTCCAATCTCCTCGAGCTCCTCCAGAACCCACTTAGCCCACTCCACAAGAAAATCAGGGGTGATATCCTCATGAGTAGCCTCAGCAATCCTCACAGCAGTTGCTCTCTGAAATACCTGGAGTCTCTCTCTGAGTTGCCTCTCACCACTCCCAACCTCTCTGGTACACATAATATGTAATAGCTCCTGAATCTGACCCCGTAGGAATCGCTGCTCCATAAGGGAAGCCTCGAACTGATGATATGGGATAGGATAGGAAGAAAACTGAAAAGGAACACATGTAACTGAGTGACCAGTAAAACCTAAATCAGCAGGTGGGGGTCCTCTGATAGGTGGTCTCATGCCTGGGGGTGGAATAGCCTGCAGTGGTACGGGCTGCAACACAGGTGGAGGTAAAATAGCCAACACTGGTGGAACAACAGGTCGTGGATCTGAAAATGGTCTTCCAACTGAGGGCTCTGAGTGATCAGCTAATACGGAGATGAAAGAGTCGGCCATCGCTGCTATCTGAAATTATATTGCAATATTAGAATCTCGAACCACAACGCGAATTATACTAATACCTGTTATACCGTCACCCTCAACCTCTCAACGTTCTATCTTGCTACTTCCTACTTCTAATCCTAACCCTTTACCCATTCCCGTCAACCTTGGCTTGTGTCAGTGACTTTTAACCTGTAGCTCTGATACCAAACCTGTGGCGCCCTCCAAACCCGGGTCAGAAGTTTGAGGTCCACACACACACACCTTATTTATAACCTGCTTATAACAATAATGAAGATAATAATAATATGCAGTGACCCTACTTACCAACTACCACGGACCGCAACAGGTTAAAGTATGTACACAAGCCACACACACACACTTATATTACAAACGTCCAAATCCCAACTATTCAAACTTAGAACTGAACATTAAACATTATTATAAACTTTTACAAACTTAAACTATCTCAAAAGCTGTCAGCTAGCTGAACTCGATTAACCTGGACCCTTAGCTCTCGCACTGGATTGGGGATCCTCGCTACCAACTGGTTCCTTCTTAACTGGAAAAGAACATAAACAACATCGCACAAATGAGCTAACTAGCTCAGCAAGTCACAATGACAAGACTGAGAATAATGATCATCAAGTGAAAAGGGTTAAGGTATCAAGTGAACAATGATTAATGATTTAGAATTTGATATTATATTTTTATTTTAAAAACCAAGGTCAGGCTGCTGATCAATCATGCACTAACCCCGAGCAAGGCACACAACTCTACTCTAATTACTGGATCCAAGGCACACATTGGCCTAACTTGACCACCAATCTGGTCTGACCACGAATCTGGTCCACAATTTTATAAAATAATCCATTTCTAACATAATAACAGAATAAATAATGTAATGCAGTAAAAAAAATCATAAGCAACATTGGATGCCCAATAATGAGATGGTTCCAATTTTCACAAATGAAATATAGCTATCAAATAGTGAAAGAAATAGATAACAAAAGAATCAAAGTTCCAAGGTTATAAGGATTTGGTCTTTCGGAGCGTAAGGTACAAGGGTTTGAATATGTAAGCAATCTGATTCAGTGTTTGATATTTAGTTTGCATGTATTTGTGGAGTAGTATCGTATATCTGTGGTTCGTATTCGGGGATTTAACAATCAATGGTTCAGAAAGAATAAGGTTTATGGCCTAAAGATCAATAGCTGAAATCAAGGTTTAGGGTTCAGTGCTTCAAAGCACTTGCAATATAGGACTATCAATAAACTACAATATATCTCGAGTAAGTTCAGAACACTTGCCTGGTACTAGCTTGCTATACTTCACCAATTTCCAATCACAATCTCCTACTCCTTGACTATCTATTTCCCTTTCCTACACCTTGCCTCTTCTGTTCACATAATATAAGTATTTATCAATACTTAACTCATACAATTATATTCAGTATACACTTCTATCTACCCTTCGTTTTACCCAAATCCGACTAACGGATTAAAAGTCATGCTAAAACAAATAAACACTGATCATATAGATCGACAGTCCAAGAAACAAGTCACATATAGCACATATCACGTCAAACAATCAATGAAATTCCATTTATAAGAAGGTCTCGGGTCATAAACAGTCTTTCGGGTATTTAATATGATTTTTAAAACATTTTTTCGGAGTTAAAACGGGTAATTGGGTCAATTTTAAAGTAATAGATTGGGTTCGGTTGGCCAAATCCGGCTTCAAAATAATTTTCTAATAATTATCGAGCCATGAAAATAATTTAAAATAATATTTTAAAACTCGAAACTATTTTTTGGAATTTTTAACTCATTAATAAATAGTTAAATCTAATTAAATAATTAATTAAAATCAATTAATAATTAATTAAATCAATTAATCAATTAATTTTCGAATTAATTGACCAATTAACTAATTAATTATTAACTAAAATTAATTAACTAATTAATTCAGATTTATTTTTGAGTTAAAAAAAATTTGGAATTAAAATAATAATTTTTGGAATTTTCAAAAATTAAAAACAAATTTTTATAATTAAAATAAATAGAAAATATGTTTTTTAAATAATTTATAAACAGGAATCCTAAATTTGCAAGTTCTGGAAACCTGGGGGACCAAACTGTATCGTTTTTAAAACTACAACGGCTTGTTTGCAATTTTTCCAACCCCGTCGTCGACTTCGCCGGAGTGTGGCCGGAGAACATGATCCCGACCACCTCAGGCCACTAAACTCTCCAGAATTAAAGCACAGATCACCTGGAACTTATACCAATAATCAAAACAAATAACCTATTTCAGAATTGGCCGAAAAATGCTCAAGAAACTCGCCGGTTTCCGGCGAGCTCGACGAAAACTTTAAAATATAACTCCCTTCGAACCAGGGATCGTCTGCTAACGAGCTATACACCAATCGATTACAAATTTCAAGAGGAACAAAACCCACTCATCTAGTACATCTAATAACCCCTGGAACAAAAAGCCCTAAATTTCAATTAAGAACATTCATACGGGTTATAAACCCTAATTTCAAAATTCAAAAATCAAACTCAATTTTGAACATGTTATTCAACTCCAAATCAGTCATATGACATATCAAAATCATCAGGAAAACAAGCTCTACAACATGCAAGCATCAAATCATTCAAACAATCATACGTACAAAAATTCATATTTTTAATCAAAATAATTCAAAAATAAATAAAAATATATGAAATCAACCTTTGATTATGCAGTTCTGAAACTTGTATAATCTGATAGTACTCTTCAAACCCTTCGTTTTGATTACCAGAGCTTTCCAAACGGATTTAAATAACACCTCCGATTTGCAGTTTGATTCTTGAAAGGTTATATGAATATAAGTATTTTCTCTGTAAAATTATATAATTACTGTTTGCAAATGATTTTTGGTACGAAATAAAATACGGTAAAGGCTATTTATAATTACGGAAAATTAGTATCCCGTTGGATCATTCCGGATATAAAATAGTACGTTTATTTATAAAAATAGATCCAAACGGTACCGGTTTTCGGGATAATTATCCAAATCAGTACAATTTGTACTGCGGTCTTGGTCTCAGCGCCTGGTTACACGTATTACGAGGTGATAATTATAATAGTTTAATAAAAACATCTTGTTTATCGAAAATACGAGTTTTATTGATTTACCGAAACGAATAATTTATCGAAAATATTGCGCCGGGACCCGCACAGGACAAACCGTACGCCGGATCGAAAAAGTCGAAACATGGAAAATGCTCGGAATATTGTAATTAGGTAAGAAAGGAGTTCTCGGAAGTGTTTCGGGTTATAAAAATGTAAAAACGAGTGAAGTCGGCTGGTTCCCGATTATATAAAATAGTTTATAAATACTCGGAAAAAGAATTTATAAAATCCATAAATTTCCTATAAAATCATAAATCAACATAAAAATAAATAGAAAGATATGACAATTATCTATATTTTATTTTGGACATATAAAAATTAAAATACTCAATTTATATTATTTTTAAATATCCAAACACATATGCCACTTAACAAATAATTTACAGAATAAATACGGAACATGCATAATATTTATTTATTTGCAAAAATAGTTACACGATATATCCGAGATATTATAGATGGTCCATATTTGGCCTCGTGGAAGGCCCGTTCATTTTTCACAGTGCCTATAAAAGGCACCCCTCCCCCTTCTTTTTTCTTTTTGTACCTCTGTTTCTTCTTCTTGTTTTTTCTTTTTGCTCAGAAGCTCTTTTGAAGTTTGTCCAGGACATTTCGCCGGTGTGTCACCGTTGCTTGTTCATCCCTAATCTCTTTGTATTTTCTGCATCTGTAAGTTTCCTTTGTCTATTTTTGTTTCTTTATTTGCATTTGCTCTTCAATCAATTGTTCCATGAATCGATTATGTTGTTATTGTTGTTGTTTAGTTATGTTTTTTGTATTTTCATTTTTGGTTTCGGTTGAATGTTCGTGTATATAAGTATATGCATATGTGTTTTAGGCATATTTTGGTTTTTGATTTTGGCTAATCATGTTTCTGGAATTAGGGTTTTTTAGTTTAGTCCGGACTTGGATGTTTAGTCCGGACTGATAGTTTGGGGTTTGTATTTCTTTGAGTTGGTTATGTTTTGAGTCCGGACTAAGGTGGATTGTGTTTATTGGTTTAGTGTAATTTTAGTCCGGGATTTTGGAACTAGGATTATAGTGTTTTTGTGGGGATTAGGGTATCATGTAACGAATTTTAGACTAGATGTATATGAGTTTAATAAAATTGGAAATATTGTAGTCCGGACCATTATAGGATGCAAGATAAAAACTTGTAGAGATTTAGACCGACCTCTGTCATTTGTTTAAGGTATATGGTTCGGACTAAAGCCCGTGCCAGAATTTCCCTCGCTTGCTTCCCCGGACCTTCAGACTTTGATTCGAGTTCTAATTCAGATCGGACTGAGATGGGTAAGAAGGCTAACGCTTCGGACTTCGGAGTTATCACCAAATTGACTGTCAATAGGATCTCCCCGCGGAAGGTGCCCTGTACTCCGGAAGGGTTATGGGTTGATATCCCTAACTATTTTATTACGAGGAGCGAGGAGATAGAACACAAATGGTACTATAAGAGTATCAGGTCCGGCTATGTGAGGCAGCCAATATTGGTCCGGGGCCGTATGATCGGGTTGAGTTCGATAGGAGGTTTGTTGGTAGTATTGTAGCCAAGGAGCCGTAGGAGTTGAAAGAGGAGTATGCCGCTTTGGACCATGCAGCCCAAGATCCCTCAATCTGGGCTGCTTTCTATTTGGATCCCCGAATTGAATGGAGGTGGTCAGAGCCTGGGGAGAGAATCTATCATAGACCGGTGGATGGTTTGGTTCCGGTCTGGTTGGAGCATCTCCGGTCCGGGTGGAACCCTCATCGGCATCTCTTCCTCAAACATCTTTGTAAGTATGAATATAAGCTTTCTCCGATGCAGATAACTCCCAATGGGATAAAGTGGATGCCTTAATTCATTGCTTCTTGCAATAAACTTAAGCTTAAGCCCACATTTAAGTGGTGGCAACATATCTTTAGTTTGGTCCGGTCTAGCCAGATGCCGCTGTATGAGATTCGATTCCGGGCTGCGGAGTGTGGCTACGGTTCTTCTTACAAGCCTGTCATTCAGCAGTCCTTATTGAAGCACTGGAATGGGGAACTGATTATGCTGAGGGGTTTGGATTTGCAGTATCTCCCTCATATTACTGCTGAGGGAGTCCGGGCTAGGTTTCCTAGTGATGTTCTCTGGGGAGACGCTATCCGACTAGTTTTTTTCTTTTTGTGAATGTTTGGGTTTTCAGCTAACCTGAGATACCTTTATGATGCACAGAACTATGCATAGGCTAGGGTGTAAGTGCTTTCTCTTAGGTTCGGACTATTTTCTGTATATTTACTGCTCTTTAGTGTTTGGTTTTTGTAAAGTACTTATTCTGACTTGCATTTTGTTTTGTGTTCTGGCAGGTTTACCTCATTACAATCCATATATGTCTTTCTCAGTGTACATCGATACCTTGAAGGGTTTAGGGAGAGCCTTCAAGCTGATAAAGAAGGCTGCAACTGGTGGGTCTGGATCCAATCCTTCTCTGAAGGAAGGCTCTCAGAGTAATGCTGTGTCGAGGCCGGAGAGTGTTGGTGTTGAAATGGGTCCGGAGAAGGATTCTGAAGTGGAGATAGGGGTAGAGTTTGAAAACTTGGAAGAGTTTGAGCCTCTTGGGGAAGTTCCTGAAGTGGAGGTTACCCGGAGGAGGAAGAGGCTCCGGAGTGTTGGTTCGAAACCTCCTCGGGCTGAAAAGGCTAATGTTGGTGGTGAGTCTAGGGTGGACAAGGGAAAAGGTGTGGAGGTGGAGTGTCCGGAAAGGAGTAGTCCGGGGCTGGATTTGAAAGTTGCTCGTTTTATGATTGAGATTCCTTCACAAGCTGACTGGAAGGAAATGAATGCTTCCGGATTTGATGCCACGATGAAGGAATGTACTCGTCTCTGGGGCCAGGTATACAATGTTTCTTTGCTTGCTCCGTTTCTTCTGTTTTTGCCTTGTAAGTTTTCTAAGATTTGTAACTTCTTCTTTGTAGTTTGGTGGTTACATGGCCGGAGCTGCTTCTCTCTCATATAAGGAATTGAAGAATGCCCGGACCACGATTACTGACAAAGAATAACGAGATTGGGGAGTTGAGGGATCAGATTATTATGAAGGATACCTCTCTGTCCGGACTAAACACTCACATGAATGATATGACATTCCAGGATGAGAGTGCTGAGAAGGACGTTTCTGATTTGAAGGCAGAATTGGCTGAGCTCTGTAAGCAGTTATCCGCTGTTAGATCGGAGGCTGAAGTTATTAAAGCTTTTAGGAAGTATGAAGAATATGATAGGGCTATCGCCAACGCTGGTGCTCCGGAGATTGGACGTTGCTGGATTGTTGCGGAGAAGCATATCAAGACTAATCCGGAGGTGGATTGAGATAGCTTTGTACAAGAATTTATTAAGGCTAAGCAAGATATCGAGGCTGGATTCGGGGAGCCTGAGCCCTTTGATGGTCCTTGCCCTAGCTTCCTTCCGCCAACTGTTCCGGATTCTTAGATATTTGATTTCTTGAATTTGAATTCTGAACTTGTATTTTTAGACTGATTATTGATGTGTAACTATAATATCGTACTTGGCTTTGGGTACTCTTGGTCCGGTTAATATCGGTTTATTTTCTTTTGTTTTCTTTTATTTTTACTGTTGTATTTTATTCTTGGCTTAGAAATTTTTCTAAGTTAATGTGGATGCTCTAGTCTAGACTAATCTTTGGTTCGGACTAGTGGTGGCTTCTGAGGAAACTCTATTCTAAGTAAATATTTTTTCTCTAGTCCAGACTAATAATTGGCCCGTACTAGTTATGGTTTCTTTACTTAGAAAATTAGTTCTAAGTAAATTTGTTTGCTTTAGTCCTGACTGATAATTGGTCCAGACTGGTGGTGGCTTCTTTAAGTAGAAAATTAATTATAAGTAAATATGTTTGGTCTTGGTCCGGACTAGTGGTTGCTGTTTACTTAGAAAATTAATTCTAAGTAAATGTGTTTGCTCTAGTCCAAACTATTCTTTGGTCCGAACTAGTGGTTGCTGTTTACTTAGAGAATTAATTTAAGTAAATATATTTGTTCTAGTCCAGACTCATAGTTAGTCCGGACTAGTGGATGTTGTTTTACTTAAAAAATTAATTTTAAGTAAATATGATTGCTCAAGTCCAGACTCATAGTTAGTCCGGACTAGTGGATGATGTTTTACTTAGAAAATTAATTCTAAGTAAATGTGTTTGGTCTAGTCCAGACTAATCTTTGGTCCGAACTAGTGGTTGTTGTTTACTTAGAAAATTAATTCTAAGTAAATTTGTTTGCTCTAGTCCAGACTAATCTTTGGTCCGGACTAGTGGTTGATGTTTACTTAGAAAATTAATTCTAAGTACATATGATTTCTCTAGTCCAGACTCATAGTTAGTCTGAACTAGTGGATGTTGTTTTACTTAGAAAATTAATTCTAAGTAAATGTGTTTGGTCCGGTCCAGACTAATATTTGGTCCGGACTAGTGGTTGCTGTTTACTTAGAAAATTAATTCCAAGTAAATATGTTTATTCTAGTCCAGACTAATCTTTGTTCCGGACTAGTGGTTGTTGTTTACTTAGAAAATTTATTTTAAGTAAATATGATTTCTCTAGTCCAGACTCATAGTTGGTCTGGACTAGTGGATGATGTTTTACTTAGAAAATTAATTCTAAGTAAATATGTTTGCTCTAGTCCAGACTAATATTGGGTCCGGACTAGTGGTTGCTTTTTTTGGATAGATTTAATAAATTTAATATAGAGAAATGCTTTTCATTAATCCAGAATTTCATTCATACAAAATATAAGGAAAAACAAATTGGTTGCTTGCCATATTGGCTACAAGATTTTGGTTGCTTTTTTGTTTTTTCCTATTGGTAGAACTTCCTTAGTCTGAGTCCATGCCAAGTATTGGGGACTTCTGAGCCATCCATGTTCAGGAGTTTGTAGGTTCCTAGTCTCAGGACTTCCTTGACCTTGTATGGCCCTTCGCATTTGGCTATTATCTTTCCAGTGTTTGTAGGATCTGATGTTTCTGTGTCTCGAAGAACCAAGTCTCCAACTTGGAAGTTTTTACTGTGGACTTTTTGCTGAAATGCTCCCTGGTCTTCTCCTTGTATCTCTCTATCTTTTCTACAGCTTGGTCCCAGATCTCATCAATTAACTCCATATTTATTCTAATTTCTTCTTTGTTGGCTTCTTCATCAAAGTTTATTGCTCTGTGAGAAAGAGATCTCACCTCAATAGGAAGCATTGCTTCTGTGCCATAAGCTAGTTTGAATGGAGTCTCTCCGGTGCTTGTCCTAGGGCTTGTTTTGTAGGACCATAGTACGCTTGGAAGTTCTTCTGGCCTTTTTTTTTTGCTCTCTTTGAGTCTCTTCTCCATACCCCGGAGCAGGATTCTGTTGGTGACTTCTACTTGCCCATTTCCTTGGGGATATGCTACCGATGACTTTTTGTGCTAGATCCTGCGCTCCTGGAGGTAGGACTCGAATACTGATCCGATGAACTGTGCTATATTATCTGATACTAAGACTCTTGAAATCCCGAACCTCATCAAAATATTGTCCATAAACTTTATGCAGTCCTGCTGGTTTATGGTCCTCATTGCTTTCGCTTCAACCCATTTGGTCATGTAATCAATTAAGACTAACAAGTACCTGAGATCTCCTTTGGCCCAGGGTCCCATAATGTCAATACCCCAGACAGCAAAGGGGATTGGTGATAGGACTGAGGAAGGTAGGACTGGGCTGATCCGGGACACATTGTTGAAGAGTTGGCATTTCTTGCATTTTTTCACGAACTCTATTGCATCCTGATGAATAAGTGGCCAGTAATAGCCTTGTCTTATGATCTTATGAGCTAGGGCCTTTGCGGACATGTGATCTTCGCATATCCCTTCATGGACTTCCATTAAACAGTACTTTGCTTCTTCTGGGCCGATGCATTTTAGAATAGGAGAGGAGAAGGTCCTGAGGCATAGTAGTCCTTCTTCAAAGAAGAACTTGGATGTTTTTGGATCTCTTCAAAGTAAACTGAGTAGTCTAGATCTGATGAGTTCCGTACTAACTTGGATTGAATATCCGTTTCTTCGTTTTCTTCTTGACATGTCTGAAGAACTTGATGCTTTGGGGTTGAAGCTAGGTAACTTTGAACTAGTGCTTGATACTTTTCCAGAATAGGGTCATTTGCTATGTATTCTCTGTTTGTTTGCTTGACCACTATCTAGATGTCACTGTAGACTTTTAAGTCCTGGACCCTCAGAGTCCTGGAGAGCTTTAGTCCTGCAATCAATGCCTCATATTCCGCACGGTTGTTTGTTACCGGGAAACCGAAAGATATAGTTGTTTAAATGGTGAATCCCTCGGGACTTTTTAGTATAAGTCCGGCTCCTAATCTCTCGCTTGTTGGAGAACCATCTACTTTCAAAGTCCAGGACGGATTTGCATCTTGGTTTATCTCCGGATCTATGCTCATTGGCTCCGATTCTTCCTCCGGGAAGTTGCATTCGATTATGAAATCAGTTTTAATGGTTGTCCTGGAATGAAACTTAAATTGAACTGGCTTAACTCCACATACCAATTGACTAGCCTTCCCGAGACATCTGGCTTGTGAATTATCTTTCTAAGAGGCTGATTTGTGACCACTTTGATTTCTCTTCCTTGGAAGTAGTGCCTGGGTTTTCTTGAAGTTGTGACTAAGGCGTAGGCGGACTTCTCTAGTCTTGGGTATCTAGTTTCCGCATCTTAAAGAACTTGGCTTACGTAGTAAATTGGTTGTTGTTTTCCATTTTCTTCCCTGATTAGGGCAGCTCCGACTGCTTGTGCTCCCGCTGATAAGTATAAGTAGAGAGGCTCTCTTGGTTGAGCTTTAGTTAGGACTGGTGACTTAGAGAGGTAGGACTTGATTTCCTCAAATGCCTTTTGGCACTCTAGACTCCAGTTTACCTCTTTTTTGTTACTTTCTCCCTTGATTAAATCGAAGAATAGTAAGAACCTCTCTGATAGCTTTGAGACAAACCTCCTGAGCGCTACTAGGGATCCTGCTAGCTTCTGCACATCTGTCTGGGTCCTGGGAGCCCTCATCTCCTGGATTACTTTTATCTTCTCAGTATTAGCTTCTATTCCTTGGTTGCTGATCATGAACCCTAAGAACTTGCCTGCTCCTACTCCGAAGGTACATTTCTTCGGAGTCAGTTTAAGTTGGTTCTTCCTCAGGTTGTCAAAACACTCCTTCAGATCTTCTACTTGTCCTAGTATAGTTATTGATTTGAAAATCATATCATCGACATAGCACTCCAAATTCCTCCCAATTTGGGACTTGAATATCTTGTTCACGGCTCTTTGGTAGGTGGATCATGTGCTTGTCAGTCCAAATGACAACATCACATAAGCATAAACTGCTCTGTGAGTTATGAATTCTGTCTTAGGTATGTCCTTCGGGTTCATCTTGATCTGGTTGTATCCGAAGAAGGCATCCATGAAACTGAGCATGATGTGTCTGGAGGTGGCATCTATCAACTGATCAATATTGTGGAGAGGTTATGGGTCCTTCGGGAATGCATCATTCAAATCTGTGTAGTCCACACACATTCTCCATTTGCCATTCGACTTCTTTACCATGACAACATTAGCTAACCACTCTGGGTATTTGATTTCTTTGATGATTCCTGCTTTGAGTAACTTCTCTACTTTTTTGTCTATTTCCTTTTGCCTCTCTAGGGTGAAATTTATTCAGTTCTGCTTGACTGGTTTTCTGTTAAGGTTGACGTCCAAGCTGTGCATTGCTATGGACTCATGTAGTCCGGGTATGTCTCTTGGACTCCAGGAAAACACATCTTTGTACTCCCGGATCAAGGATTATAGTCTTTCTTTGAAGAACTCTTCGAGTCCTGAACCAACTTTCACCTTTTTGTTAGGACTGCTTTCATCAACCTGGATTTCCTCTATTTTTACTGCAGCTTCGATTTTTGCTTGTTCTTTGGTTGAGATCATTTGATGAATTCGGGCTTCGGAATTCTTGTTCTAGTACAGGTTTACTTATTCCGATTATTTTTCTTTGGTTGCTTTCATCGTAGGACTACTGTCTAGGGCCTGATTTGTCTTGTCGACTATCATGACTTGGTTGCTTGTCGGTCCCTCTGAATTTAGTATATTTGCTTCCGGGTCTGGACTTGATTCAGTGAGTTGTACTTATTTTGTTGTTTCTTCCCTTGGTCGGGGTCGGTGTTTCTTTATACTTTGCTGTTTACGAAGGACTGTGGCCTTCTTTTTGTTCTCTTGGTGGGTTTCTTCCATGACTAACCCCTGGCTATAACATGTTTCAGCAACTCCATAATCTCCTTTTATCTCCCCGACTCCTGTCGGGGTTGGAAACTTGATTTTGAGACGGGAGATTGAAGTTATCGCTTGCATCATGGTAAGAGCTGACCTGCCGATGATTCTATTGTATGATGAAGGAGTGTTGATGACATAGAACTTGATGACATGAGTTACTTGGTTAGGAGCAGTTCCAAAAATGACATGTAGATACAATTTCCCTTGAATCAGGACTAAGTTATGTCCGAACCTATAGAGTGGGTCCTCCCAACAATCATTTGAGCGGATGCTCCCTAACTACATTCGATCCACTGTGTGCTTGAAGAGAATATTTACCGAGGAACCATTGTCTATCAGCATTCTTCTTACTTCATTATCAAAGATGTCCAAGGTGACAACTAAAGCTGTATTTTGATGAGGGTTGACTCCTTCATAGTTTTTACTGCTGAAGGATATCACCAGATCTGGGAGTGATTGGATTGAGAGCACTTCTTCGCCAAAGTCCGGGCTCCGTGATGGGGAATGGGAGCCTCCTAGGACTATATTAACTATGTTTTTTTCTCTCTTCTACACCTCTCCTCTGTTGTTGCTGTCCCGGACCAAGTACTTGATCAAGTTTCCTTTCTTTACTTGGTCCTCGATGAAGTACTTTAGTGATAAGCAGTTCTCTATCTTGTGCCCGTGTGTCTCGTGAAAATCGCACTGCCTATTGTAAGGCCTGCTCTCCGGAGGAGTTTGCATTGGCTTCGGAGGATAATAGAAAGGTTTATATTTTACCTCCTTCAAGATTTTCTCCCGGGTCATGTTGAGATGAGTCCAATCCGACTCCTGCTTCGGCTTCCGGGGCTGCTTCGTTGGTCCAGTCCGACTGGAGTAGTTTGTCTTACTTGGTTCTGCTGGTTTTGCTTGAACTTCTTGTACTGATGGTAACCCCTTTCGGTCGGCCATCAGAGTTTTTACTCCTGGATCCCCCACTCCGGGTCATCCTCATTTCCTGGAGTATATCAGTTTCCTTTATGAATCTGGCAGCCATGGAGTAAGTTGCTTCCAGACTTTGTGGCTCCTTATTGATCAGTTCCACTATGTATCTTTCATTGTGCTCCAAATCTATATTTCTCCTGAAGATGCTCAGAGCTTCATGCTCGTCCAAGTTGAAGACCTTGTTGATTGCTTCCTGGAACCAGCGCATATAGGCTGATAGGGACTCATTGTCATGCTGGCAGATGGTTTCCAAGTGACATATATGCATTTCATGTGTCTTGTTTGCTTGAAATCTTCGGAGAAAAGATGCTTGGAACTCCTTTTAACTATGGATGCTGCGGGAGGGGATCCTGCTGAACCATCTATGGGCCCCTCCCTTAAGAGTTGATGTGTAGAACCTTGATTTTGTCAAGTCATTGTAGTAATATATTTGTGCAATCTGGCTCAAAGTAGTTCAAGTATTCTTCTAGGTCTCCCAGACCGTCAAAAGAATCGAAATTATAGTGCTTCAAGTCTCGCTGTCGGGAATAGCCTCCAAGGAGTGGCTGGAAAAGTTAATGTTTCCCCAATTTCTACTCCCGAGTCTCTGTCCATCTTCTTTTGCAATTCATAGATCATATATTTTAGGTCTTTCTGCTTCTCCTCTTCTTCGTTATCAGAAATCAGCTCCGGAGTGGAATCTCTCCGGGCTCTTTTGGTCCTGGACTTGGCCAGTAGCTTTTCTTCTTCTAACTGCATTCTTTTCTGGATCTTTAGTTCGAGTTTTGCTTCTTTTTCCTTTCTGATTTGCTCCCGCATCTCTTCTAGCCATTTTTGCTTTGTCGCTTTTGTTTCTTTCTTGTTTCTCTGATCCTTTTTGTTCTTCCTACCCTTATCTCCAATTCGGTTAAAGACAGATCTTTTAGATTGATGGGAGTCCTCGGACTCCTCCGGTTCTTCCTCAAGTTCGGCTTCTTCCTAGAGCCGTGTTTGCTCCTGCCTGTAGAGCCGGATTGCTTCTACCAACTCATTACTTGTGAGGTTGGACATATGCTCGTCAGCCACCGAACATTAGTGTACTTGTATTGGTTCAGTTCAAAGAGGGTCCTGACATTCCGAGTGTGGACAATCCTCTCCATAACTAGAGTGTGTTGAAGTGGTTGCTCCTAGAGTGTTTCTTGTTCGGCTCCCGGGTCCTGAGCCTGGGAATGGTCCGGCTCCTGGACCTAAGTGCTAGCAGAGGGACTCCCAGAAGTATGCTTTCCTGCTCTTGCCATTTTCTCAAAATTACCAACAACTAACAAAAATTTCCAACTAACAATATTGATCTAAGGTTGCTTTTCGAAAATCATAAAAACTATTCAGAACAATTGAAAACAACTTTTTGGGACTAGTTCAAACAATCTTCTGGGACTGGTTAGCAATATGGTAGAATGTATGCAAACTAAAGCAAAATATGGGTTCTAAAACAGTAGTAATTAACAGTAACATATACACATGTGGCTTAAATCAACGAAACTGGGTGCACACAAATGTGGCCTAAAATAACGAGCACATACAAACGTGGCTTAAATAAATGACATTCATATTTATGAGAGGGTTTGGTTTCTTGGGTTCTTACAAGTTAAATGAATGGACTCTTTAAAGAGCTTGATGATGAAGGTAAATCTAGGGGCACCGAGGCCCAAGGATGGAGAGCCCCTCCTTCTAGCACCAAATGATAACTCCTGGTGGCGGGGCTGCTCCTTCGATGTCATGCCTGGATCCTTCGCCGTGATGGTGGTGTAGATGTCGTGAGGCTCCTACAAAACAACACCGGAAAGGGGGTTTGGGTCCCGTGGCGCCTCCGGTGTGAGAGTAAGAACTCACTTTTGGGGAAGATGAGGATAGATAGGAATGCAAGATGGTTGTATGTGTATACGAGTGTGAGAGATTGATTAACCCCATAAGCTTTTCTCTTTTTCTCCTTGGGCTAATAATAGCCCAAGGGTAGGGTTTAGGGGTTGGTACCTTTTAATCGTAATCATTGATTCTAGGAGCGGAGGACACCTGGCTGGAGTGAATGTTTTACACGTGTCGGGACGGGACTGGTTGGGGAATGTTCTAAAGATCTACTGACACATGCCTTGTTTATTCCCATGGTTTATGGGTGATAGTTGTACCTATCATGTGTTTCGGCATGTGCCTCACGTGCTGGGACCTTCCAAGGTTGGGCTTGCGGGACTGGGTTAGTTAGGACTAGTAGTGTGCGGGACTAGATTAAGTTAGGAGTCCGGGCCTGGTCCTTGCAGGAGCTATATGTACTATCAATCCTAGTTCAAATCTATGTGGATGATATCATTTTTTGTTCTAAAAATGAAAAATTATGTCAAAGATTCTCAAGACTTATGCAGAGTGAATATGAGATGAGCATGATGAGAGAATTAAGTTACTTTCTTGGACGTCAAGTCAGTCAAAAAAGTGACGGAATCTTCATCAGTTAACCAAGTATGTTAAAGATTTATTGAAGAAATTTGGAATGGTTGATTGTTCACCTGCATCAACACCTATTTCTACAGCTATAAAGTTGGATGAAGATAGGAAAGGAAGAAGTGTAGACATCTCATGTTATAGAGGAATGATTGGATCTTTGATGTACTTAACTGCTAGTAGACTAGACGTTACGTTTGCAGCATGTTTATGTGCAGCATTCCAAGCCAATCCAAAGGAATCACATTTGATGGTTGTGAAGAGAATTTTCAGATACTTAAAGGGAACACCAAACTTGGGACTATGGTATCCTAAGGGAACGGGTTTTGAAGTTGTTGGATACACATATGCAGATTTTGCTGGATGTAGGGTTGATAAAAAGGGTATTAGTGGAAGCTGTCAATTTCTTAGTCAAAGACTTTTATCTTGGTACAGTAAGAACCAACAATTTGTGTCAACTTCCACAGCTAAAGCTGAATACATAGCTGCTGGAAGTTGTTGTGCTCAAGTGCTTTGGATTAGAAATCAATTAATAAATAATGGCCTAGTGTTACACAAAATCCCAATTATGTGTGACAATACTGGTGTTATATCTATTGTTGTTAATCCAGTTAATCATTCTAGAACTAAGCACATTGATGTAAGATACCATTTTACTATAGAACATGCTGCAAATGGAATATTGAGCTTATTTTAATTCCAACAGAAACACAACTAACTGACATTTTCACTAAATCTTTGGATGAAGCAACTTTCACTAGACTTGTTGGTGAAATTGTAATGTTAAATTCTTCATCCTAAAGGCAAGAACTTAGCTAATATTTTGTAGCAGATTAATTTCTAATAAATCAGAATTAATTTGATTTAATTAGAAATTAACTGGAATATGATTTATAAATATTTCAGAATTCTCTGCAAATTTATTTTTCAAAATTCAAAATTCAGCTTGGAATTTTTTTTTCAAATTCTAATAAAAATTGTCTAGATGTTAATTTACATTTGCAATATATGAAATTTATATAAGACAGATCCAAAAAGAATAAAAGTATATAGAGAACTGAGTTCTCGATAAGTCTAACTGACTTCTCAACAAGTCATTTTGAGACTTCTCAATAGAGTTCTCGAAAAGACTTTTTCTTGACTTCTCGAAGGACTTCTCGACAAGCCTCATTATGACTTCTCGATAAGTCTTGTAGAGATCTTGATATATGTTGATTCATAGAGTTCTCTACAAGTATCCATTTTAGACTTCTCGATAACTCAGAATTAGAATAATTTAATTAATAAATTATTTTAGTAAAGTACTTTTGATATAAAATCATTCTAATTTTATTTTGATTTAATCAAATAAAAATTGGAACAATTCAGTCCATTCGGGACAAATTGGGTATCTATTTGAAATCTCGACAAGTCACTATCGAGTTCTCGACAAGAGTGAGGAAAGTGACATATCGATATGTATGTATTTTCTCACGTGACTTCTTGATAAGAAAATCTCAAATGTTTATTTCTACTTCTCGACAAGTCACTTACCTTTTTCTATAAATACCTAGACATCTCGACCTAACCCCACTTTACGCTTTTGAGATCTCAATTGACCTAGTTTTTGAAAACCTTAACCGTTTTCTCTCTCATTTCGAGGTCTTTCTCTTTCAAAATTCTTACCCAGTCAAATTCAAACACAATTAATGAATTCAAACACTGTTAGAGCTTTTTATTCCCAAACAATCTAACAAAGAATTACAGAAGGGGGTTGAATGTAATTTTGGCTACTTTTTCAATTTTAAGAATTGTTCTACTTTAAATATATAACTGTGTTTGATTTAGCTAAAGTGTGGAATGAAAGTGTTGGAGAAATCAAACATAAAGTAATCAAATACAAGTATTTAAAAACTTTTCGGTAGATTAAACTTTTCCACCAGAGATATATATATTAATATGAGAACTCTGTGATGTAATGTTTTTGCACACATCTGCTTACAAGTTGAACTTACAAGTACAGAGAAATTCTTTACAGATATGGATTTATCTATTTCTCTGGTAAATGCTTACTTACTTAGATAGTGTTCTACTTGCTACCCTTGGTTTATATATCACCAAGTTACATGATAAAGAGACAAACAAATAAGACAGAATGTTTCTAGTCTAATGTCATGCTTCTTCATTTCTCCATCCAGCATCTTTGAATATCTTCAGCTTAACATGAAAATGGAAATGCTTCTTTGTTCTCTAAAACATGTAAATAGGCTGCCATATTCCATTTGCATACAATCAACGCATGTGACTGTCAAGTCACTATCAACTGCTTTTGAATTAGATCATCCGTTAAAACTCTATGGGATCATCCGTTAAGACTCTGGTTGATCATCCGTTGAGAGTCTGGTTGATCATCCCTTGAAGCTTTAGTTGATCATCCGTTGAAACCTTGTGGAACATCCGTTGAGAGTATCTTCATAGCAGTTAATTCCATTTCACTTATACAAGATTGCAAGGCATCTAATATTTACAATTAGCCAACTTATCTTGCATATAAATCTAGTAGCCAACATGACTTAAAACATTGTACAACATCTAGTTATCTAAGGCATTACAATATGCAGAAATGTGCTACTAAACTTGTTAGTACATAAGCTACCCTTTCAACAGATGTTAAAGTGATCATCCGTTTAAAGCTACAAAATCACTAAATTAAATCTACAAAGGTGTTTTGTTTAACTTATCATCAAGTACACAACATATTCCTAACAATCTCCCCCAATTTATATCTACTGGAATTGTAGCCATAAATTAAGAGAAACTTGATGATAAAAAACACCCTATGAATACAGACTGATCTCTAGCAGATAAAATTAACAAGTGCTGCAATTTTATTGAAAATAATATAGCGGAAGGTTTAAAGAGAATCTCACAAGCCATTTTCAAGGTTCTCCTCTAGACTGAGCAGATTTAGATTATTTCCTTGACTGTCTGAACTTCTTTCCCAACTTCTCATTATTTTCTTCAATCTGGTGTTGAAGTTTTCTATAGAATTCAGATTCATCTTCATTTGTGTGATCCAATATTCCTTGCATCTCCATGAGAGTTTCATTGCTTGAAATTTTTAGCTGACTTTCCAATATGAAGAATCTTCCGGTGCATTTCTCATCTTTGAACTCCATCAACCATTAAGGCCTCAAATGCACTCCACTGCCTGTGTATGGAATTGTTAGGACTCTTCGAAGTGTATTTGGTCCTTTCCAGCTATTCCTTATCTCCTCAATTCTGTTCAGTACCATTTTCTTGGCAACTATGTTGAACCCAAAGTTCTTCTTGATTGAGGAGAAAATCTTCACCAAAACAAAATAGCCTTCATTGAGAATTCTGTGAAGGGGCCAAGTTAGCTCTTTTCCACCCTTGTACCTGAAGACTAATCTCTCTGGAAGATGTTTATAAGCATCAATATCTCTAACTTCTTCTAGCTCATCCAGATAGAGATTTATGTCTGAGAATTCCTTGATGTCATAGATGAAGACTTGATTCCCTGGTTGACAGTTGGTTTGGGCTTGGCTAATGCTTTGGATTGAAGTGTGACAGGCTTGACCTTTTTTATTGCTCTCTTATTTTTTTTTCCTTGGCTTGGTTTGGATTGGACTGTTTAGATCAGGAAGTGGTAGGCTTTCCCAATCTATAGGTTCATCCTTAGGAATTATGGTTTCACCATGGAAATTCATGTCAGGATAGACCTTGAATTCACCCTACTCCATTGTGGGCATGGATGTTTGACTTGAAGTGGTAGATTGAGTTGGCATATATTCTTCCTTATCTTCATTTAAATCGAGCTTCTTCTTTGGTTTGAGCTTGTATCTTATTTTCTTAATCTGCTTTGGTTCTACTTGCTTTTCTTCAATCTAAGTCTCAGATGTCACAGTGGGCATTACAGAATCTGTTGTTGCAGGCTTCTTAGCTTGGTTCTTGGCATCAAAAGTAGCTTACTTTTGTTGTTGTTTGAGCCTCACCTTTTCTTCTTTCTTAGCCTCTGCAAACTGTGGATGTCCAGCCATCACACATATCATTTTGCCATTCTTGTAGATCTTGGCAATTCTTTTCTTTAAGACTGAATCTCTGGAATCTTTGAAGAAAGCAATAGACCTACCAAGCAGATTCTTCTCATCAGGCTTGGGAGTTTCATAAACTAGATCCAATGTATTTTTGTCTGAGTTCTTTGGATAATTTCTCTTTGTCTGAAAAATCACATTGGCCTTTGGAGATTTGATTATTGAGGGTTGACCCCTTTCCATGTTCCCTAAGCTCATGTCATTGGCTGACATTGGTCTCAATTGAGAGAAATGAGAAAAGGCTTTTTCTTGTTTCTCAATTGGACCAAATTTCTTCTTGATGTTCTCATCAAACTTCTTCCATTTTTCATTCAACTCTAATTCAGTTGTTGTTATCTTCATTAAATCAATGTTGTCAAGCATTGGTGGCTTTATGAAGGTAATTGTTGGAACTATTACCTTGCTAACATTTATGTTGAGCACTTTCTCCCCCTCACAAGATGACTATCCCTGGCTAACTGGAATGATAGAGTATATCCCCCCCCTTTTTGTTAGCATCAAGTTGAGCAGAGTTTGAGGTTTGTGCAGCCACTAACTTTTGAAGAATCAGAGTTTTTTGAGCTTGATGGAGTTGGATTTGAGTAATAGAGGTTTCTAGAGTCTTGAGCCTGGTGTCCAAATAATCCACCTTGCTACTGAGTTCAGAATTCTTCCTGAGTTGCCTTGTGATATCTAACATTATAGAGGCAGGAAGAATAGACTCCAATCTTTCTGAGATGTCCTTTTTGACTTGTCCCATCTCCGTCTTGATCTCAAACACATCTTGATTTTGCTTAAGAGATTGGATTTTGTGCAATTGGAGAGACTCAAGGTGTGCTCAGAGAAGACTTTTGGTGTTGGCATCTGTAGTAGCTTGAAGATTTTTCTGAGTTTGATAAATAATTTTGAAGAGAGTGGATTTGAAGTGATACTCACTGCATTCTTTGCTAAACATCCATGAAGGAGTGTTTGTACTTGAGCTAGGGCCTGCTTCTCCCTCTATGTTCATGAAATCTCCTTCATCATCTTCATCATCATCCCCAAAATTGTCTTCAGAACCACCAGTTGGATATTCAAAATCATCACCAGCTGTGGAGGGCATGGCAGTGATTGCATCATTGGCCCTTTGCATTAAAGCAGTTGTGTGCACCAAGTTTAGAATTCTCTCAGCAGTCTCATTATCCTGTTCAGCCAAAACTTGATAAGCTGGAATGGGGTGAGTAAATGCCTCAGCTTTATAAGAAACAGAGTCTCAGACAGCTTAATAATCTTTCTGAAATAGCTATTTCTTTTCAGCCTCATTAACATCCCTTAACTCACTAACAATGGGCTCTTCCCATTCTTCAATACCTGTTTTTCTCTCATTTTTTCTATTTTCTTATCAAGGGCTCCCCTTGGCTTCCCACCCTCACCTTCACCTTCACCTTCTAAGGTGGGACTCCACTTGCTCACTTTTGCCAAGCTGGAAAAAATACATAGTTTCACTCTTTTCCTCTCCTTTTGCCTGAGAGCAACTCAGCCACTCACTCTGTTCACTCCCTTACCTCAATCATAGGAGTGATTGTAGAACTACTAAATCATCTACACTTGTAACAATAGTTGAGATTTCAAGAGGTGCAGTGATAGTCAACGAATGACAAACACCCATCTGTTAGTCGCTAAACACGCGCTAATATTACACGCAAGTATACGTGTTCGCAAGTAGTATAAGATGTAAATCAGATTCGATCCCACAGAGACTGTATTGATTAACTAATCACCTCATGCACTTATGCAACAAAGTATGGTTATTATTCAATGCTAAGACGATAACAAAGTGAGATTGTTTATAACTAAGAATTAAACTAATTATTATAACTACGAGAATAAGATTGACTGATTAATATATATGACAAATATAGGATTCTAACTTCATTAAGTACTCCATTTAATAGCCTTATTATTCTTAACCTTAGCATGCAATGGTGATGACACTAATCAGACAACACAAAACTGATAAACGCCAACTTTCGTTGTATGAATACCCCACTACCAAGCATCCATAAAAGAGATAGAAGTTGAATAGACACCAATTATGCTTAGTCCTTATATGTCTATAAGAATTGAAAACATAAAGGTTTAATGCGCAATTTATCTATCGTGATTACATAGGGCAAGTAAGATGGTTAAAATTACCTACGAATCATGCTTAACAAATACATGAACCTATGCTAGCATGGCAAGTTCTAAATCTCTATATTCACTGTCACTTCATTAAGAATTAACACACTATCTTATAAGTTCACGACACTCACAAGAGGAATACACACAACCATACTTAGAATATCATACAATCACCATACACTAAGGCATCGAAACAATTTAACTAAAGAAATTCATAAATAAATCCGCTAGAACCCCACTATAACGATTAGCCCATAATCGAACTCATCGCCAACGTGAGTTCCAATGAAAACATGATATAGCAAACGTAGTCTTTATACGAATAAATAAACCAAAATACAAATAAGAGTAAAGGTTCAACAAAACAAGAAACAAGCATCCAAATTATAACTCAAAACAAAGATTCACAAGAATAAACTAGATCGTCTTCACCTTTGTTGAATTGTGCCCAAAAGGTCTCTTGCCATTTTCTCCTTGCTTGATGTCTCTGAAAAATGACTTAAGTTATGTTTATATAGCAGTCTGTGCATCCCAGGAGTCCAACAAATCGAATTATAGTTGAATCAGGATTTTAATATCACGACCCAGCGCGGCCGCGCGCTTCACCAGCGCGCGGCCGCGCTGACTTTCGGTTCTCCCGGCGCGGCCGCGCGCAACACTAGCGCGGGCGCGTGCCTTCTGCCAAAAATTCTTTTATTCTTCTTCTTTATTACTTGCAGCTTCGAGCCAGTCTTTCAAGCTTTTATTCCAGCACATTAAAAACACCATATTAGCATCAAAACAATGCTAATTCACCTGATTCACGAAGTAAAGCCTGAAATACAAAAACACTTGAAAACACGTTAAAAAAAATAACTTGAGTACAAATACACCAACTCAAAGCTTATTAGAGCATAAATAAGTGTCATAAATTCCACTTAACACACCCCCAAACTTGAATCGATGCTTGTCCTCAAGCATAAACAGACTCAAAGAACAAGAAATAAACATGCATGAATGCAACTATATGAATGCAACGATCCCCAAAGAATAACCAAACCAATCAACCAACAACACCTCAGCAAATGCAATTATTCGCATAAAGGTCCATCAAATCTCACAAATCAATCTACATATCAAAGACGTGCGTGTGTGCAAATGCTTACAGATATACTATCGCAACTAGATCGACAATCATAACTCACTACTTATCAAAACAATCGCAAGTTTATAAATAAAATAAAAGCTAGACTCAAAATAACTTAAAACACTTCAATTCTTATATCAGAATTAACATGGATTCATGCTTTTATTCATAACAAAACAAAACAAATATGCTTATTTGATCATGCAATGAGTGAGGTCCACAAAAGACTTACACAATAGCACCCATGTAGCGAGCGTTAGGTTAGCGGATCCCAGACTATAGAAGCCTTAGGTCACTAGGCACAAAGTCCCCTAAGAACTTAATAACTCGAGTACTTAAGAGCCCACTCGTGATCAATTATATATAACATTTAATTTTTTTCTTTTCTACATTTTTTTCTCTTTTTTTTTCAACAATTTCTGAATGAGTGTGTTTCGCTCCATCTCATTCAACCCTAGACTACTCATAAAAATATGAGCCGGCTACTAACCATTTGACACCTAGCCACACAACTGGCAATGAAATCCAATTTTTCCAATTTTTAAATATCCATGTCTATATTATTAAGAGCATATCCTAGATTCTAAATATAAACAAGCGATTAAACCTCGAAAATCAAACAAATCATGACTATGATCTAGCACTCTAGCAACCTATAAGACTTAGTGAAATACAATTATTTCTAGCATGCAAATCAATCCAATAAGACTCAACATGACTAAATACAACATCACTACAATAGCATCAATATCACCAATTAATCGGAAAAATTATCTACGGGAATCATGATATAATGCAAATGCATGAAAATACATGAACAAACTATTATCATAAAAAATTACCAAATTAAAAAAACTACATGGAAAACTATATATGCAACTATATGAAATAAAACTATCATGAACATACAAACTATACGAGACTCACACAAACTATATTCCTTCAACTACTACCCCCAAACTTAAAATATTCATTGTCCTCAGTGAAGGTAATAGTAAGGAATCAGGCATACCAACTCTGAATCAGAATCCTCACCCTTAAGGGGTGGAGTGTCAGGCGTGTTCGGAGATGGATACATGGAATCCTCACCAAAAACTGGCCACTGAATGTCAACTCCAGTGGCTCTAAATGCAGTCCCAAGTGCTTGGGTGAGATCGCGTGCAAACCAACTATGGATGTCCTGCATCGCATTCATCCTCCTCGCAAGACGCCTATACTGCGTCGAACTCAAACCAGCTCCCATCTCTGCTCCTGATGTCTCCTGTTGCCTCCTGTTGCCTCATGCTGCTGCTGTGATCCTAACGATCCAGCCTTCTCTCCATACTGAGCTCTTCAAGCTGCTCTACGGGCATGCTGAGAACCTCCTGCTATAGCTGCTTCCATAGGCACACCACCTGGAAAATGATCATATGAGTAACCAAGCCCCTTAGGATCGGGTTTGTAACACCCCCAAATCCGGGGTCGGGGATCCGGGTTGTCACGAGTTCCATTTCCCTTAATAATACTTAATCTTAATAATCAACCAACTACTGCGTACTGTGACCCCACTATACACACACACCACAAGTTATAGTCTCAGAGATGAGTATCCAAAAATAACACAAGTCATTTTATTCCATAATTATAAACCATTACACCTTAAAAGGGTTTCTGAATAAATTTACATATTCTCTGCCATTAATACAATTCATAAGTAGACATAAGTCTGGTACATCAAAAGTTGAAAGCCTAGCCTATTGGTAGTTCCTACCTCAGCTACAACGGCATCAATGCCTACAGGAAACTGCGGAACGTTTCCTATCCACTCACAAATTGGGAGCTTGGTCTTGTTCATCTTGTCTATCTGTTGTTATGTGATGAAAGAAGAAAGCAAGGGTGAGCAACAAGCCCACCAAAATAATATGTATAATGATTTACAATATGTGAGCATCCTCATAGTACTCATTAAAGTCTTGGTCAAGAAGAAATGAACCAAGTTTGTTATTTTAATACGACGAAGTCGCAAAATATTCAGTATATATATACATATATACTTCTCAAATCTTTGAAATCCTCTGACATGTATATTATATACAGAGTTCCAGTTTATAACTGTATAAAATATCGTTGCAAGGTGATCTCATATATCTAACCTTGTCTCAACGTTTTTCTGAAAATCTTTGTCATGCATAAGATAATCATTTACTAGATATAAGTTGAAAAGATGAAGTTACAAGATACTCCAATATACTTATATATTTTCCGAATACTACTTGAACTACCACCGTTCAAGTTATAATTAGTTTCAAAAGTTTATCACACAGATGAGACTACAAGATAAGACTTGAATAGATTCAATCTTTGAAAGATTATTGAATGAAATGAAGTTACGAGATACTTCATTGGGTCCCGATATATATATATATATATATCCGTATATATCTCTCATACATTTCCTGAAAACCTCTGTCATGTAAAGTATGAACAGAGTTGTAATATCCAATAAATTTGGAAAGAAAAGAATTTTGGCATAAACCCGATATCTTGCTGATCAGGAAAAGATACCAATAAGTAACCTTTTCTACTAGTAGATGGATGAATCCCCCACCGGTCATCACCCTGGCCTCATTAGGACCTTGTGCTGGACCGCCAACCGGCCTCTTCGCGTTGATGGGCTGCCACCCATGTTACGACCGACATTTTATGTAATATTATTTGTGGATTTGGTATAATATTTAAGTCAAATGAAAATATATTCAATGATTGTACGCTAGAGTGAGTGAAAATTTCTGCGTTATAAATTTGCTTTGTGTAGTATATGATTTTTCAAAGCAAGAGTTTATTTAATTTCTTTATTTTTGATTTATAAGGAATATTCTAAGCTTTGGAAAAATTTTCTTTTAAAAGGAATTTTGTTCACAAATTTTGAAAATGATTTTATAAAGTCTCTAAAAATCCAAGTTATTTTATGATATAAATTTTATAATTTTTGAACTTGTATTTTATTTTATAAAAATAAATCTTTATAAATGTTAGTTGTCATAATTATCAAATTACATGGTTGTCCTTGCATGCAAATCCTTCCCTATTCAATTCAAAGGGCTAAAGAGACAATTCCAACCCCACTAACTCTTAATTTTCTAGCCAAATTCCTTCTTTGCCCTTGCATGCAAAATAAACCAAGTAAAAGTGGAGGGATAGTCTTGTCAATTCTCATTCCCACTCACATTTGCCAAATCAAAAACCATAAATCAAGCAATTGATGTAATCATCCACTCCACTCACCATCACACTTTCTCCTCCCACCCTCCTCACTCTCTCACTCTCGGCCCTCCCCCTCCTTCTCTCGGTTTTTTAGCCGAAACCAACCCCCTCCCCATTTTCTTCATTCCTCCACCAAGTTTCCACCTTCTACACCAGTAAATGTTACTTACCATACCATGATCACATATATTCCAAAGAGTTTTGAGTAGAAAGTTTAAGTTTTAAAGTTGCATGTTAAGGTTTTAGTTGAAACTCAAAATACAATCTTGATTCTTATGGATTTAAGGTTGTTTTTGAGAGGACTACAATGAATGGATAAGTGCCAAGTCTTGAGAAGAAAACTCTTCCATGATTTAATGGCCATTTCCATCCATTTTATTCGGCCATGACCATATGGGAGCCGAATAAATGGTCCTTGAAATCATTCTTGTTATTTTGATCAATTTTTGCATGTATATGTGATAATGACTTGAATTTTGTAGTGAAAATTTGATAAAACTCCTTGCATGCTAAGTGATCATCTAGGTATACCTTATGCTAGGCTTGCATGTCAATTTTAAGATGGAATATATGTAGAAAATATGTTGTTTTGGTTTGAAAAACCCGAAGGCATGCATGCATGAGGATTTCTCTTAGAATGTTGTAAGATTTTGATCATTTGGAAAGATTTTGTTAGTGAGCCTTAATTTCAGTAGGTATAATGTGTTAATATTGATTTATGCTTCTTGTTGCATGGTAATAATTCGTGGTTATCTTTTATAAAAATATATATATATCTTGTTGTTTCAAACGCATGAAGATTTGTGATTTGTGAAGAGTAGTCTCTTTTGTTTTGCCATAATTGTACCTTACGTAAGGATGATCTCACCAAGGTTATTTTGAGAAAAAAGGAGTTAGTTCAGTAGAATACCATGTATAAGTCTTGGTTTAAGTATTTAGTTGTTGTTAGTTGAGTTTGTCAAGTCAAAAACCTTGGAAAATGAGAGTTATAGTTTCTGCAGAAAAATCAGTATAGCACCCTGAGGTTTAGAGTGAGTTTTGACCATGTCATTGGTGTGCACTTTGAGGCCCAAGCTACCAGAAGTTAGTATTGGGAGTATATAATAGGTTTTAGGAGTTGGTTAGAGGTTTGCATGACATTTGGTTAGGTGCACAAGTAGAATCACAAAATCTGTCCAGCAGGGGACAGTTTTGTTGCAACTTGGAAAGAGGGAGATTTGACCATGTCATGGGTAGGCCCTCATTAGGCCCAATTGGGCCTTAGTTAGAGGGTATGTCAGAGAAGTTTTTCCAACCATAGTTCATAGGATATGAGCTAGAACCATGTGTCACAAGTTAATTCAAGTCAGGGCATTTTCTACCAAGAAAAACAGGGGAACCTTGGACTTTTAGCTTAGGCCCAAGAAGGCCCAAGCCAGGCCCTTGAGCCACATCAAGTTTGTGAGATGCCCTTAGGTCAGGAGAGTCTTGTGTAAAAGTTTTGAAGAAAAACCTGTAGTTTAAGAATGTCTAATGTACTCAAGAAACCATAGTTGTCATTCTGAAATTTGCACCAGTGAGCACTATCACTTACCACATAGTTTTAGAACACTTAGAAGTGAGTATTAGGTCAACCACCATAGTTGTAAGATGGTATAAGGTCAGTAGAGAAAAAGGCACAAGTGAGGGTCAATAGGTTTTGGATAATTTAGGAAAGGCACATCGAGTTAGAAAGCCGAAATTAGAAGACCTTGTCTAGTTTAGCGACCAAGTGACTTAAGTCGCGAGTCGAGATCATCCAAGCCTAGTGTTGCATTATGGTATATATGGTGTTATTTGGTGTTAATATATGATATGTGAATATGTGGCTATGTGTGCGCAATTATAATTTAAAAGTGAATATAAATTAAGTGCATATAGGCCTAAGTGCCATCCGTGTTTAATTTCGAGTTGTAAATAGGTTAGGTTGGTGAGAATATATTATAATGAGGATTATTATTATTTATGTAGGATCTCGAGACGAGGGAAAACTTGCCATAAAAGTCGAGTGAAGCTCCAGTTGTTGCTCCTACCAGTCAGACCAGACCAGCCTATCTCAAGGCAAGTGATTCAACTTGACCTTCGTATTTACTGCAAATTCATATATATCGATGCAATTATCCTGAGTCATTTTGACATACTTAAATCAAGCGTATCTTTTGTTTATCTTTAAGTTACATAGAGATGCCATGAACCCTCGAGTACGTATTGCAAGTAGTTCAAAAGTCTTTCATGATTGTTTAATGCCATGATAAAAAGAAGAATTGATATATTACTTGATGGATCACCTTGATTAACATGTTGATGTTTCCTAAGTATTAATATCTCATCCTGATACTTGAACCCCTATAGAACCTTACTTTGAATTCTGATAGTCAGATACTTACCAGCTTGATTCCTCATTGATTGATACCCTCTTTCTTATCCTAAAGCTTGACAATTCTGATATGTCCCGAGTTAAAGATCATTCTTCACACCTTAACACCCTTAGTATTCTTGAAGCTTACCTTCTTGATGATCCAGCACTTGAACCTTGATGAGAAACCATTGCTTTGAGCCCAAATTAGCATTACCCTTCATATTATCCATTAGTCTCACTAAATCCTCTTGTCCAATCCTTGATATTTGAAAACCATTCAATTACTTGAATAAAGAATAGTTTTGTGAATCATGGCTCTGATATTCAGTACCTTGTTTCCCGTGTTTCGAGCTGATCTATAATCCCTTGATAAAAATGTTTACAGTCAAAAGAGATTTTGTCATAAACCGGCATCAGTTTTTAAATAATTAAAATGTGGGTTTTTAGTCCCAAAGGGGGATAAATGTTTTCTTGAATAGTGGATCTGGACTGAGACGCGAGTCCTTTCCACACTTATATTAGGCTTAAAAGTTGCCTAGGGATTCCCAATAATGTTTTAGAACCCAGCGAGGTTCGGGATTACTTCGCGGCTGATCACCGGCTGTAATCCGTAGCGTCATAAAATGATTTTGATTAAGACATGATTTTTAAAATTGTTTTGATGCAAGCAAAATGATGCCATCTCACATAGTTTTTTTTTATCTCTCGTTACCTTTGGTTATGTCTTTCCATTATCATTCTTAAAGGTATATCTCAATTTATGTTCTGTGTCGTACTGTTAGCACTTGTTGAGCATTTGGCTCACTTCTTGCTTTACCCTGATATTACAGCTAGCAGCTATGGTTAGATTCAAGCAGACTGCCCGTAAGACCTGTGATGCTGATGCTTATGTTCAAGCTCAGGTAGAATAAGTAATAATAGTTGTGTGAGGACTCGGTATTTGTAATCAGATGTAATAGTTGGTAGTGTTGGGCTGTTCCAAACCCTAAACTGTAAGATCTTGGAGTTGGTTGTGTATTCTTCATTTAAAATATTGTAATAACTATATTTATTTTGCTGTTTAAGTTGGGGGTGTGACAGGTTTTGGTATCAGAGCTACGGTTTAGAGTCCCTGGACAGCCCAAATAGGTTATAGGATTTGTGTGTAGGTTATAGATATTACGCGAGAGAGTAGGTGAAGTAAATTATTATTAGTACTCCTCTTATTGGTTGTCAGCAAAGGGCGCATTCCTCGTCATCCTCTGGGTCGGACGACACTATTGCTTTCTCCGTGTATGCTGAGTTGAGGCGCGAGTTCGACATGCTTCAGGGCAAGTACGACCGACTGATAGACCGACTGAAGAACGTGTATCCGGACAGCCGAAACTATGAAGGGAAGCCCAAGGAGTAGATGACTGCGAGACTTGAGACCTTGGTTCGGTACGTCAACACTAAGCTTGAGGAGATGCCAGCGCACCGGGATCGTACCAGCCAGTATGTCATTCAGATGGTGGCAGATGAGCTCCAAAGCATTGTGAAGACGCTTCGAGAGGCAAAAGACTACCAAGCCCCGTTTAGATGGAGTGGAGCCTTAGTTCTTTCCATTTACCTTTCATGTTGTTGTACTATCAGACTCTATGGAATCCCCAGTTATTTCCGTTTTTCCTTTAAATAAGCCTGTTAATCCTAGAATCAGACTATGTCCCAATCCTATGTACTGTGACCTTTAAAATTTCAATAATTATGTGCTATTGTTCCATTTGCTATCAACTGTTATTTTATGTTTTTATCATCATATCTGCTTAATTTGGAAACTTGACCCCATATGAAAATGAGAATGCCATGCGATACCCTCGAATCATTTTATCATTCATATCTGTTTTGACACAACTCTTATTTCAGATCATGCCTCCCAAAAAGAAGAACCCAACAACCACCTTCACCACAGACCCAAATATTCTTCGACTACTGGAAACCTTGCAACAGCAAACCAATGCTATAGCTCAACAACAACTAACTCTTCAACAACGAATTGAAAACCAAGATAACCGTGAGCCACACCAACCACCTGAACCACCAGTACCACCTAGACAAATTGTCACTTTCAAGGCTTTTCAGAATGTGAATCCACCTGTATTTCATGATACCACCGATCCAGTGATAGCTAACACATGGATCAAGGAGATGGAAAGGGCTTTTGAGTTGGTGCAGTTAGGAGACGATCAGAAGACGCCGTATGCTACTTACTTCTTGAAGGGAGAAGTCATCTATTGGTGGGAATCAGTAAAGGCTATGGAAGTCACTCAGCAGGTTTCTTGGGAGAGATTTAAAAAGTTATTTCTGGACAAGTATTACCCTAAGTACATGCAGAATCAGATGGAGCTAAAATTTCTGGAGTTGAAGCAAGGGAATATGACTGTATTGGAGTATGAGAAGAAGTTCACTGAGTTGTCAAGGTTTGTGACAAAGTATACCAGCACTGAGGAGGAAAAAGCAAAGAAATTTCAGCAAGGATTGGAGCCTTGGATCAGAGATAGGGTGGCTATGTTTGAGCTTGAAACTTATACGGGAGTAGTACAGAAAGCTGCTCTGATTGAAAATAATGGGATGCAGTCAAGGAAAGAGAGGGATAAAAAGAAGAGGAAGGTTCCGTTTTATGGAGAAAAGTCTGAAGCTGGAAGTACGCAAGATCGGAATGTAAAGAGGATTGGCTTCCAGAAGGGCGGAAATTTTCAAAAGAAGGGAAATTTGGGAAAAAGGCAAGAATCAAAAGGGAACCACCAGGTAAGCCAAGGGCAAGTTGGAGAAAACAGGTTCCAGAGACCGGAATGCAAGCACTGTGGAAGAAGGCACCCCGGAGTATGCAATAAGCTGAGTATGACCTGTTATAGGTGCAATCAGAAGGGACATTTGGCAAATGAGTGCAAGATGCCGAAGCCAGGAGTTACGTGCTACAAATGTGGGAAGACTGGACACATGGCTAGGGAGTGTAAGGCAACAGGACCAGTCAAAGCTCTGATGAACGTGGCAAGTACCAGTGCAAGCGTGCCAGCTGAGGTATTGGCATTACCTCCACCACCCGCACCAACCCCGTAAGCAACAGCAAGGACATTTGATCTAAAGATGAAAGATGCTGTTCAGCATTCTGAGGTGATAGCAGGTACACTTTTACTCAATAATGTCAAGGCTAAAGTATTGATTGATTCGGGAGCAACAAGATCTTTCATATCAGAATCTTTTGTTGATAAGCTCCAATGTGATAAAACGGTTATGAGTGAGGTAGTAAATGTGGTAATTGCAAACCAAGAGAAGATTCCTGTGAAACAATTTTGTCCAAAGTGTGAGATCGATATTTCGGGATATAAGTTTTCAGCCGACTTGATACTCTTCAAGTTGGGAGAGTTTGATATAATTTTAGGAATGGATTGGTTAGGAGAGAATAGCGCTCAGATTAATTGTAAGACCAAGAGAGTGTATTTAAAGACGAAGAGTGGAGATAAGGTAATATTTAAGGGGCAGAGGCAAGAGCAACTATTTCTTACAATCGTTCAGGCTAAGAAGTTGCTTAGAAAAGGTTGTGAGTCGTTCCTAGCATATGTAGTGGATTCAGAGAGAGGCAGCCTCAGCATGGAAGATATTCCTGTAGTTAGCGAGTTTCCCGATGTGTTTCCCGACGAGCTACCAGGCTTACCACCAGATCGACAAATTGAGTTCGAGATCAACCTTGCTCCAGGCACGGAACCAGTTTCAAAGGCCCCCTATAGGATGGCACCAGCAGAAATGAAAGAGTTGGCGAGCCAGCTACAAGAATTATTGGATAAAGGAGTGATACGACCAAGTACGTCGCCATGGGGAGCACCTGTTCTGTTTGTAAAGAAGAAAGATGGGAGTGTGCGTCTATGCATAGATTACCGGAAGCTGAATAAGGTGACGATCAAGAACCGTTACCCGCTACCAAGGATAGATGACCTTTTTGATCAGTTGAAGGGAGCAAAATGCTTTTCGAAGATTGATTTGAGATCGGGATACCATCAATTAAAGATCAAAGAAGAAGATATTCCTAAGACCGCATTCAGGACCAGATATGGGCATTATGAATTCCTAGTAATGCCGTTTGGATTGACCAACGCTCCGGCCGCATTTATGGATCTGATGAATCGGGTATTTAAGAAGTATTTGGACAAATTTGTCGTGGTATTCATTGATGACATCCTTATTTATTCTAAGTCGGAAGAAGAACATAAGCAGCACCTCTGGATAGCATAGGAGATACTCCGACAAGAGAAGTTGTATGCCAAGTTTACCAAATGTGAGTTTTGGTTAAAGGAAGTTCAATTTTTGGGGCATGTTATTGGAAACGAGGGAATTAAAGTGGATCCGGCAAAGATTGAGGCAGTTATGAATTGGGAGAGGCCAAAGACTCCTACGGAAGTGCGAAGTTTTCTAGGATTGGCCGGATACTATAGAAGATTCGTCAAGGATTTCTCGAAGATCGCCACGCCATTGACCAAGTTAACCAGAAAGAATCAAAAGTTTGAATGGAGTGCAGAATGTGAAGATAGCTTTCAAGAATTAAAGCAGAAGTTGGTAACAGCTCCGGTGTTGGTACTTCCAGATGATCAAGGGAATTTTGTAATATTCAGCGACGCTTCACATAAGGGTTTGGGTTGTGTGTTGATGCAACACAGTAAAGTGATCGCATATGCGTCAAGACAGTTGAAGCCGCATGAGTTAAAGTACCCGACGCATGACTTGGAACTAGCCGCTATAGTGTTCGCACTCAAGATCTGGAGACATTACCTCTATGGAGAGAAGTGTGAAATCTACACGGATCACAAGAGTTTAAAGTACATTTTTACTCAGAAAGAGCTCAATATGAGGCAGAGGAGATGGCTTGAATTGATCAAGGACTATGACTGCTCGATAAATTACCATCCTGGAAAGGCGAACGTAGTGGCCGATGCTCTGAGTAGGAAGGAGAGATTGAATATGATGATAACATCAAAAGAGTTAACTGGAGAAATCGAAAAATTGGAATTGGAACTTTATGCTTATGGAAAAGTTGCGGAAGTTTTTCGTGCAATGACCTTTCAGCCAACACTAGTGGAAAAAATAAAGAAGTGTCAAGAGGAAGTAATGGAAAAAGAGAAGAAACAGTTATCTGGAGAGGAGATTAATACTCAAAGGGATGAGCAAGGGATACTAAGGTTTTCATCCAGAATATGGATTCCCCATATACCTGAATTAAAGAATGAGATCCTCCATGAAGCCCACAATTCAAAATTTTCAATCCACCCGAGAAGCACCAAGATGTATCGAGACTTAAAGAAGAACTTTTGGTGGCCAAATATGAAGCGAGACGTGGCAGAATGGGTTGCAAAGTACTATACTTGTCAGAAAGTAAAGGCAGAACATCAACGACCAAGCGGATTAATTCAGCCCCTGAAGATTCCAGAATGGAAATGGGAAAATATTGCTATGGACTTTATAGTAGGACTACCGCGAACGAAATCCGGACATGACGCAATATGGGTTATAGTTGATCGTCTTACGAAGTCGGCGCATTTCCTTCCAATAAATGAGAAGTCGTCATTAGACAAGTTGGTTCATTTGTATGTGCGCGAAATCGTACTAAGGCATGGAGTACCCGTATCAATAGTTTCAGACAGAGATCCCCGATTTAACTCAAGATTCTGGAAGCAATTTCAGGAGTGTCTTGGCACGAAGTTGAATATGAGCACGGCGTACCACCCACAGACGGATGGCCAGAGTGAAAGAACAATTCAAACAATTGAAGACATGTTGCGCAGTTGTGCAATCGATTTTGCAGGAAGTTGGGACGACCATTTGCCATTGATTGAATTCTCTTACAACAATAGCTATCATTCCAGTATCGGCATGCCACCATACGAAGCTTTGTACGGGCGAAAATGTAGATCACCAACAAGTTGGAATGAAGTAGGAGAGGGAAGAATTCTCGGCTCGGATTTGGTACAACAGTTGCATGACTCGGTCAAGTTAATTCAGAAAAGATTGCTTGCTACTCAAGATAGACAGAGGAAGTATGCGGATCCAGCACGTAAGGACGTTCAATTCCAAATTGGCGAAGCTGTGTTGCTGAAGGTGTCACCTAGGAAAGGGTTGATAAGATTTGGCAAGAAAGGGAAGTTAGCACCTAGATACATAGGTCCTTTTGAGATTTTGAGTCAAGTGGGAAAGGTGGCCTACGAGTTGGCCTTACCACCTCAGTATCGGCATGTGCATAATGTGTTCCATGTGTCGTTGCTTAAGAAGTACAATCCTGACGCTAGCCATGTGATAGAATATGAACCTGTAGAAATTCAGGCAGACCTGTCATTTGTGGAGCAACCGGTTAAAATACTCGACTGGCAAGTAAAGAGTCTTAGAAATAAATCCGTAAAGTTAGTAAAAGTACTTTGGAGGAACCCTAAGGTCGAAGAGTCGACTTGGGAGTTAGAGTCTGATATGCGTTCCCGGCATCCTCATCTTTTCTCTTAGATTCTGGGGACAGAATCCCTTAAGGGGGAGAGGATGTTACGACCGACATTTTATGTAATATTATTTGTGGATTTGGTATAATATTTAAGTCAAATGAAAATATATTCAATGATTGTACGCTAGAGTGAGTGAAAATTTCTGCGTTATAAATTTGCTTTGTGTAGTATATGATTTTTCAAAGCAAGAGTTTATTTAATTTCTTTATTTTTGATTTATAAGGAATATTCTAAGCTTTGGAAAAATTTTCTTTTAAAAGGAATTTTGTTCACAAATTTTGAAAATGATTTTATAAAGTCTCTAAAAAACCAAGTTATTTTATGATATAAATTTTATAATTTTTGAACTTGTATTTTATTTTATAAAAATAAATCTTTATAAATGTTAGTTGTCATAATTATCAAATTACATGGTTGTCCTTGCATGCAAATCCTTCCCTATTCAATTCAAAGGGCTAAAGAGACAATTCCAACCCCACTAACTCTTAATTTTCTAGCCAAATTCCTTCTTTGCCCTTGCATGCAAAATAAACCAAGTAAAAGTGGAGGGATAGTCTTGTCAATTCTCATTCCCACTCACATTTGCCAAATCAAAAACCATAAAGCAAGCAATTGATGTAATCATCCACTCCACTCACCATCACACTTTCTCCTCCCACCCTCCTCACTCTCTCACTCTCGGCCCTCCCCCTCCTTCTCTCGGTTTTTTAGCCGAAACCAACCCCCTCCCCATTTTCTTCATTCCTCCACCAAGTTTCCACCTTCTACACCAGTAAATGTTACTTACCATACCATGATCACATATATTCCAAAGAGTTTTGAGTAGAAAGTTTAAGTTTTAAAGTTGCATGTTAAGGTTTTAGTTGAAACTCAAAATACAATCTTGATTCTTATGGATTTAAGGTTGTTTTTGAGAGGACTACAATGAATGGATAAGTGCCAAGTCTTGAGAAGAAAACTCTTCATGATTTAATGGCCATTTCCATCCATTTTATTCGGCCATGACCATATGGGAGCCGAATAAATGGTCCTTGAAATCATTCTTGTTGTTTTGATCAATTTTTGCATGTATATGTGATAATGACTTGAATTTTGTAGTGAAAATTTGATAAAACTCCTTGCATGCTAAGTGATCATCTAGGTATACCTTATGCTAGGCTTGCATGTCAATTTTAAGATGGAATATATGTAGAAAATATGTTGTTTTGGTTTGAAAAACCCGAAGGCATGCATGCATGAGGATTTCTCTTAGAATGTTGTAAGATTTTGATCATTTGGAAAGATTTTGTTAGTGAGCCTTAATTTCAGTAGGTATAATGTGTTAATATTGATTTATGCTTCTTGTTGCATGGTAATAATTCGTGGTTATCTTTTATAAAAATATATATATCTTGTTGTTTCAAAAGCATGAAGATTTGTGATTTGTGAAGAGTAGTCTCTTTTGTTTTGCCATAATTGTACCTTAGGTAACGATGATCTCACCAAGGTTATTTTGAGAAAAAGGGAGTTAGTTCAGTAGAATACCATGTATAAGTCTTGGTTTAAGTATTTAGTTGTTGTTAGTTGAGTTTGTCAAGTCAAAAACCTTGGAAAATGAGAGTTATAGTTTCTGCAGAAAAATCAGTATAGCACCCTGAGGTTTAGAGTGAGTTTTGACCATGTCATTGGTGTGCAATTTGAGGCCCAAGCTACCAGAAGTTAGTATTGGGAGTATATAATAGGTTTTAGGAGTTGGTTAGAGGTTTGCATGACATTTGGTTAGGTGCACAAGTAGAATCACAAAATCTGTCCAGCAGGGGACAGTTTTGTTGCAATTTGGAACGAGGGAGATTTGACCATGTCATGGGTAGGCCCTCATTAGGCACAATTGGGCCTTCGTTAGAGGGTATGTCAGAGAGGTTTTTCCAACCATAGTTCATAGGATATGAGCTAGAACCATGTGTCACAAGTTAATTCAAGTCAGGGCATTTTCTGCCAAGAAAAACAGGGGAACCTTGGACTTTTAGCTTAGGCCCAAGAAGGCCCAAGCCAGGCCCTTGAGCCACATCAAGTTTGTGAGATGCCCTTAGGTCAGGAGAGTCTTGTGTAAAAGTTTTGAAGAAAAACTTGTAGTTTAAGAATGTCTAATGTACTCAAGAAACCATAGTTGTCATTCTGAAATTTGCACCAGTGAGCACTATCACTTACCACATAGTTTTAGAACACTTAGAAGTGAGTATTAGGTCAACCACCATAGTTGTAAGATGGTATAAGGTCAGTAGAGAAAAAGGCACAAGTGAGGGTCAATAGGTTTTTGATAATTTTGGAAAGGCACATCGAGTTAGAAAGCCGAAATTAGAAGACCTTGTCTAGTTTAGCGACCAAGTGACTTAAGTCGCGAGTCGAGATCATCCAAGCCTAGTGTTGCATTATGGTATATATGGTGTTATTTGGTGTTAATATATGATATGTGAATATGTGGCTATGTGTGCGCAATTTTAATTTAAAAGTGAATATAAATTAAGTACATATAGGCCTAAGTGCCATCCATGTTTAATTTCGAGTTGTAAATAGGTTAGGTTGGTGAGAATATATTATAATGAGGATTATTATTATTTATGTAGGATCTCGAGACGAGGGAAAACTTGCCATAAAAGTCGAGTGAAGCTCCAGTTGTTGCTCCTACCAGTCAGACCAGACCAGCCTATCTCAAGGCAAGTGATTCAACTTGACCTTCGTATTTACTGCAAATTCATATATATCGATGCAATTATCCTGAGTCATTTTGACATACTTAAATCAAGCGTATCTTTTGTTTATCTTTAAGTTACATAGAGATGCCATGAACCCTCGAGTACATATTGCAAGTAGTTCAAAAGTCTTTCATGATTGTTTAATGCCATGATAAAAAGAAGAATTGATATATTACTTGATGGATCACCTTGATTAACATGTTGATGTTTCCTAAGTATTAATATCTCATCCTGATACTTGAACCCCTATAGAACCTTACTTTGAATTCTGATAGTCAGATACTTACCAGCTTGATTCCTCATTGATTGATATCCTCTTTCTTATCCTAAAGCTTGACAATTCTGATATGTCCCGAGTTAAAGATCATTCTTCACACCTTAACACCCTTAGTATTCTTGAAGCTTACCTTCTTGATGATCCAGCACTTGAACCTTGATGAGAAACCATTGCTTTGAGCCCAAATTAGCATTACCCTTCATATTATCCATTAGTCTCACTAAATCCTCTTGTCCAATCCTTGATATTTGAAAACCATTCAATTACTTGAATAAAGAATAGTTTTGTGAATCATGGCTCTGATATTCAGTACCTTGTTTCCCGTGTTTCGAGCTGATCTATAATCCCTTGATAAAAATGTTTACAGTCAAAAGAGATTTTGTCATAAACCGGCATCAGTTTTTAAATAATTAAAATGTGGGTTTTTAGTCCCAAAGGGGGATAAATGTTTTCTTGAATAGTGGATCTGGACTGAGACGCGAGTCCTTTCCACACTTATATTAGGCTTAAAAGTTGCCTAGGGATTCCCAATAATGTTTTAGAACCCAGAGAGGTTCGGGATTACTTCGCGGCTGATCACCGGCTGTAATCCGTAGCGTCATAAAATGATTTTGATTAAGACATGATTTTTAAAATTGTTTTGATGCAAGCAAAATGATGCCATCTCACATAGTTTTTTTTTTATCTCTCGTTACCTTTGGTTATGTCTTTCCATTATCATTCTTAAAGGTATATCTCAATTTATGTTCTGTGTCGTACTGTTAGCACTTGTTGAGCATTTGGCTCACTTCTTGCTTTACCCTGATATTACAGCTAGCAGCTATGGTTAGATTCAAGCAGACTGCCCGTAAGACCTGTGATGCTGATGCTTATGTTCGAGCTCAGGTAGAATAAGTAATAATAGTTGTGTGAGGACTCGGTATTTGTAATCAGATGTAATAGTTGGTAGTGTTGGGCTGTTCCAAACCCTAAACTGTAAGATCTTGGAGTTGGTTGTGTATTCTTCATTTAAAATATTGTAATAGCTATATTTATTTTGCTGTTTAAGTTGGGGGTGTGACAACCCAGCCACTTACACTTTGATATACCGTACCCCGGCCTGTCGCTTATGCCGACTCAATTAGATGGACTTACTTCCCGAACGTTGGGTAAGTAATCAATTCATTTATCAAAATAACAACCTCGTTGCGAATATAAAATACACCATAGAGCCGTATCCCTTAATTTAAAAGCGAGTATTTAAATCCCCTTCGAAAGGACGATCTTAAATTTGAAAACGAGTTTTGGGATCCGCTCTAACTTTTAAAATCATTTTGAAGACTCGAAAACATTTTAAGAATGTTTGGAGTAATGCTGATTTAATGAAATAATCAGTCCCGATATATTAGAAAATATCTGAATATTATTATTTAAATAATATTCCCACAAGGATAATCTTTATAAAAATAATTGAAGTAGAAGTTTTAAAACTTATACTTGAAATGAATAATAAATAACAAAAGATATACTTATACGAAAGTACGATCTTTATTCGAATAATCGAAAATAAGTTTGATTATCGAAACATTATTCTTTAATAAAATAAAGAATATTATTTAGTAAATAAGCGGAGTCATAAGTCCTCGAATGAATATTCAAAATAATATTCATTAAATAGAATAAACAGAGTCATAAGTCCTCGAATGAATATTCAAGATATATTCCTTAAATAAAATAAACCGAGTCATAAGTCCTCGAATGAATATTCAAAGTAATATTCATTAATAAAAATAAAGTTATCGAATAAACCTTATTCGATTAATAGTTTTGAAAACTATATCTATATATATATATATAAATATATATAATATACTCGGGTACATCGATTCCCGGTTTTAGAAAATGTTCGCCTTTGGGTCCCCTATACTAATGGTATACGCTACTACTGCTTATCTCTAGCATAGGTATTATGCAATTATAAGCATTGAAATCAACAATTAGATATCAATATTATGAAACAGGCATGCATATAAACCATATCAGCATGCTCCAATATATCGCAAGATTTTGCTAATAACAATCATGCATCTATCACAAGATAATGCATATACATATATACATCACAACAACAGTATAACGGGTAGAAAACTTGCCTGAGTGTTCCCGGTTAGACTTAAGCTTAGAGTGGGTCCGATAACCTATAAACAACATAAGTCGGAATTAAACCACGATCGCTTAAGAAACTAGACTTTAACCAATTGAACCCTAACGTTTGCTTATGGTCACTTCTACGCTTAACGAATCACATAAGTTGTTCGAGTACTCTTGGCTCCTCTATTTTTAATAAATTAACCATTAATAATTTTAAGTCGATTCTTTCGCGAGTACTCTACCAACTGCCTAATTCACTTTACATAATTGTTTCATACTCCAATTAGTCATTTAAGGGCCTTAACCAAGGTTTCAAAGTAAGGCGAGTGGTAATGGTTCGTTCGCGAAATGTCGTTACTTAAAACGGTCGTTTCTCCTAAACCGTACATCGGATTCAAGCGAACCACATATCAAAATGAAGCTCGTAACATGAACTATCTAAAAATGGCAAAGGTTAGAATCTTTCAGTGAGTTCACGGGTCCTAAAGTTAAGAACAGAACAGTTAAGGAAAATTGGGCATTATGACGTTTATGTTTACGCGATTTCCAATTTAATTAACACTCTAAATTATCATCAATTCACTCACAACCACCAATACAACAATATTCAACCATAATACTACAAACTCAGTCCCCAACTCCAAGTTTTACCAATTTATCCAACCAATCAAAGACCCAATATTCAAAACCAATACAAATCCACCAAAACTACTTATAATCAAAGATCAAGCCTTAATACTAACAATGCTTCAATAAAACTTAATGGAATCATAAAATCAAAGCTAGGGTTTGAAGTTGATACCTTCCTGGGTAGGTGTTAAGTTTCTAGGAATCCTTAGGGAGCCTTAATCTAACCTCCTACAAGCTTGATATTTCCAAAGAAATCAAGAACACAAAGTTAGGTTTTGAAGTTTCTAAAAGACCGATTTAAAAAACTGTAACAATGAGGGTCTTACCATGCTTATTTGGACGCGACTTGTGATCAAGAGTTGTAGGCCATATCAATACCTTTCCAACGAGCTATAGAACAAAACATTTGAGTGAATATTGAAGGAGATATGGTAGTTTTAAGTTGCTGCTCTGGTTTTGGCCGAGAGCAAGGGAAGAAAAAGTGAAGTAAAAATGTTTCAAGTTTGATTAAATGATTTGTGTGGTGTTTAGCTTGGTTACTTCCTTTTGTTGTTAATTAGATTGTTACCAGTGTAAAAATTGTGTGGCTCACAATCAACCAACCAATCCCTCCATTTGTCATGCTAATGTCACCATGCCTATGTCATCTTTCTCATGTCATCCTCTTACACGTGTCTTCTTCTTGCTGGTGTGATGACATCATCATCCACTAACCTCTATGATTAACCCCTAATTACTTGGCTAATGACCGCTTATCTGTTATACGGTTCGCTTAACTTTCGTTCTCGTTTATCGTTTGAGGGATCATACCTGGCATCTTATTACTTAGGTTCCCCTAAACCTTTCTCAATATTTATATTCCTTTTATGATCCTCTATAAAAATCCTTGAATTTAAATCCTTTTTATCATGTTACCTTATACTCAATTCTTTCGGTATCTGGTGGATTTTCGGGAAAAATCAAAGTGTTCGGATTTGGATTCTGACGATCTTTACATACACTTATATACCATATAGAGTACTAATAAGACCTCATAATATCAATAAAAGAACTGCTACATTGTGTGGCATGAAAAGTTTTCTTATTCAGCATAATCAGCAAAATCACTATTCATAAGGTTTACAAAAAGTCCAAAATTTTTGGGGTTATTACTGTCTCCCCTCCTTAAAAGGATTCCGTCCCGGAATCAGATAGAAAATGAATAGGGATACTTTCTTAGCATTGCACTTTCTAACTCTCAACTCAATTTTCCCATATTGTGGTTCTGCCACAAACCCTGACTAGCATGATAACCCTTCTTTAAAGCACTTATCCATTTTTGATCTATAACCCTTCCTGGTTGCTTCATATAGGTTACGCCTGGTTGCATGTCTATGCGCTCATATGCCCCTATTTGTCTGGCATCCGGATTACACTTCCTTAATATTGATACATGGAACACGTTATGAACTTGCTAAGGTTCGGGGTAAGGCTAGCTCATATGTTAACTCCCCAATCCGACTTAATATATCCAAGGGTCCAACAATTCGTAGGCTTAGCTTTCCTTTCTTTCCGAATCACATCCATCATTTCCAAGGGAATACCTATAACATCACTAGGTCTCCTACTTCCTATTCTTTGTCCTTTCGTGTCAAATCAACATACTTCTTATGTCCATCTTGGGCTACTACCAGCCGTCCTCTGATTAGATCTATTATATCCTTGGTCCTTTGGATTACTGCAGGTCCGAGCATTTTGCGCTCTACAACTTCATCCTAACATAAGGGAGATCGCCATTGTCTTCCCTCAAGGATCTCATAAGGCGATACCTCGATACTGACATACGATCGATTATCGTAAGAAAACTCAATCCGCATTTAGTGATCATTCTAAATTTCTTTCAAGTCTATTGTACAGACTCTCATTATCTCATCTAGATCTACAGATTTTGCTTCTCAATACCCACTGTTTTCCAGTTCGTAATCGTTACTATCTTCCGTACCAAATTTTATACTGATTACACTTTTGCTCGTTAGCGTTATATAACCTTTTAATAATCGCGTCAACCTTAGTATCACGAACGCGTTAGAATCGGAATACCACCATACTTGGTACCACTTCATCTCTAGCTGCCTCCATCTTCAAAAGCTTGGTCCTTCATATAGAAGTAAAAGATTTTATTGAGAGATCACTATGATCATGAACACATGTTACATTGCATAGTTAGTACAGAAGGTGGCCAGCGTCTAGTACTTGACAAGCAATTAAACAATAGATGGTATCCCACTAGGCTTCTATCACACAGATAGATAGTCATTCGGCAATACCTCCCCTTCTGGAAGGGTTGTTCTTCTCAGATTATATGAAATGAAAAGGAGAGAAAATAACGAATTGAAGAGAATTGTATATATATAATATACTGCCACAAAATATCTGGCTTGGAATCTACCTCTGAACTATAGAGGTTTGTCATAGGAGAACAAAACATATACGTATATATATCAACATCAAGTATTATATCATCGTATTTCACGTGTCTGTATATTTACTATTCCGTCCATCATTCTATGGACCCATGCTCTTGCTCGAGCTTATAAACAATCACCTTTGAAACTCCCTCGACATCAAAAATCGAATCTGGGATTTCATTCTAGACGTCATCGTTACTAGAATTCTATGCTTGCACCACAACCTACCTCGTATAGTAATACGACTCTCTATTGATAAGAAGGAATAAATATTCAATAGGTAGATAATCGACTTAATTAGCCTATCAATGATAACTTATACACCACCACGACCCGATTAGTGGTACTCACTCTTAACATCCATTCCAATACAACTCTCACGGTTGTAAGTAATCGGCTCATTACTCGTAGAATCATTCCTGCATTACTATGGTCCACCGTTGACCTACTATAGTCATTCGTTTTCCATGAAATCTTAATAGCTAACCATCCGGAGTCCATACATATCGTATTGAATCCTTCTAAGGAGGTAACATAATCACCATTCATGATCCATGAAGAACACTCCTGATCCTGACGTACATACATGACATGAAGCAGATAAAATTGCAGAAGAGTTTCAATGAAAGCAACGATAGCAGGTTAACACCATTATTAACCATATGTCTTTATTAGGAGACATGAAGCTCAAATGTTCATTTAGTCCTTTCGTAACATGGTCCTGGCTTATATCAAGATATGACCTTATAAGATAGATAGCCCGCTCACGGCGATTTCATAATTTAAATCTTTACCAAACTACTATCATGGTTGAGTATCGCATAATCATCAGAAGGAATGTCAATCTTTCAAACCATAATACAATCTTCACAGCTTTAACCATTATCACTGTATTCCTCTGGCACGAGCGCCGATAATTGTCTTCTTACACTTAAAGTGTCAGCCACCTCTTTGGCCTTTCTTGATAGTAATATTTCCTTACAATTAATGTCATTTTAACCAACTTCACTAAAATTTTCTACCTCATTTCAAATCACTGCTTATGTGAAAAAGCTTTTCTTAAGTCCTTGTGATAAAAAAAAATCACCATTTTTCCATAAGTCACTGCCTTAGTCTTTAAATGTAAACATTATCATGGCTGACTCTCGATCGTACTTAGGACGTCTTTTATCTTGGGCCCTTCTTGCTTTAACAATTCTGACCTTCATTGGTTCAATCTATACTTCTTATGGTTTAACACGTGCCCACCTGGCATTATTATAATTACGCCATTTTTCCTTTATTAAATTTCTATTCTTGAGAACTTCGAATATTACCTTTCTCCTTATAAAACCTCTAAGGTTATCCTTAAATCGTTCCTCCTGTATTCCCTAGATACAGGCATATGAAAATATCATTTACTAATACTAGAACCATTATTTATACACTTCTGAAAAATTTCTCCACTGATCCTTAAAGGTTGTTGTTACCTTAATCCTTTCCAATTCATACTGTCAAAACTCATACTGTCCCTATTAAGGGTGAAATGCCAACCTCTATGCATTCCCCTAGGGTTCATCTTAAGTTATCGAAGTTATATCCTTAATTCCACCTTTAAAAAGGTACTTGCATCCTTCCATGGATAAATCAAGTCATATATCTTTGATAGATTATCTTATTCAATCATTCCCACCTCGATAGTCTATACCAATTTAACAATAGCATCCTTATTCAAACTGAGGTCAACCCTTAGGGCCTTCAAAAGATAACAATGGTTACCCGCTTTTCTTTCCTAATTTGGTAATGACAACAGGGATGTTCTGGAAGATATTGGTCATGTTCAACGTGAACTTCTTCTTAATAATTCCTCATTTACTTTTGTTGTTTATCTCAACAGTCATCTCAATGTTGGGATATCTTTAATACATGGCCTCTCCCTTTCTGGGCATCATGCCCCCGGTCTTACACTTCACATTCTTGAAGGTCACTTCCTTCATTCAATTTTACTAATTTCTTACTTTCTTGTCTCCTCAGTCTATCCGTATCTCATTATTTATCCTTCAAACTATCTCAAGGTTTCCTCGAATCCTCCCAACTTACAGGGGATAAACTATATGTATCTCTTATGCCTTCAACCATCAACTTTAACTCATAGTGAATCACCATCATCCTGAAGATTACATACTTTTCTATTTCTATTGGTACGAGTCTTTAGGGTTTCCTCATACCCAACTCCCTTATCATTCCTCAAACTCTATTGTCTTTATTTTCCTTTCCACTTCAGTTTTTTTTATTTTCTTTTCTATTACAATCATTTCATGAACCCACTACTCATTGACTTCAAACATCACGTCGTTCTGGGATTCTTGTCATCAGAACGAATCTTGATAACTTTTACAACTTAGTTTCATAATTCATCATACTCGTCCCCCTTTGTTCTGGCTCTAAAGCTTTTACACTATCTCCATAACCTTGGGAATTACTTTCCCGAAAACAATTGACTGGACTTTAATCAGTTTATTCTAACCTCTGGCTCCATGCCTTTCTTGGTCTTTCACCAGCGGGTGGCCTCTCTCTTAGGAGGGTAAGTGACAAAAACAGTCTTTTGTAATTCGTCCATTATTTAGAATCTCAAATGATTCCTATATTTCCTTTAGCCAGGCTCTCGCCTCTACTGGGTTCACTTGTTCCTTGGAACTCTGAGAGCTTAGCGACTTAAAGGTCCTGAAAGAATTTCCCACCGCACTGTCTCCTCAGGGTGGTGGTTGGGGATAATAGTATAAGTTCTCTTTAGACGGGTCCATGAATTGTCGTATAGGAGTACCATCTCGGGTCTCCTTTCCTTACTCGACTTTCTGTTTCCTTAGTATGAAATGTTTCATCCTTCTCCCATACTTGGGGTTATCTTATACGTTAAAATCCTTGTTTTCCACTTCATTATGTTATGGGCACCTTGTAATAACCCCAAATTTTGGAATTTTTGAAACGCTTATGAATAGTGATTTTGCAGATTATGCTGAATGAGAAAACTTTTCATGCCACACTATGTAGGGTTTCTTTGATTGATATTCTGAGATTTTATTAGTACTCTATATGGTATATAAGTGTATGTAAAGGTCGTCAGAATCCAATTCCGAACACTTTGATTTTTCCCGGAAATCCACTAGATACGGAAAGAATTGAGTATAAGGTAACAGGATAAAAAGGATTTAAAATAAAGGATTATAAGAGAGGATCATAAAAGGATTATAATGTATTGAGAAAGGTTAAGGAAACCCAGGTAATAAGATCCCGGGTATGATCCCTCAAACGAGAAACGAGAACGAAAGTTAAGCGAACCGTATAACAGATCAGCGGTCATTAGGCAAACAATTAAGAGTTAATCAAGGAGGTTAGGGATGATGAGGTCATCCAACCAATAAGGAGAGGGCAAGTAAGAGATGATGACACAATAAGGTGATGCAAGCATGACATAGGGAAGGAGGAGGTGTGGTTGGTTTATAACCACACAAATATAAGGTTAAAAAGGTAATTAACCAAAATCAAAACAAAAACAACCAAGGCAAATCAAAACAAATCACAAAAACACAAAAATCTCTCTTTCTTCCAAGCTTGCTCTCGGCTTTTCCCCATTTTCAAGAAGAAGAATTTCAAAATTCAAGTTCTAAGCTTCCTTAATTGGTAAGATAATTATCTAGTACTCCTTATGCATAGATATAACTATTCCATGAGTTTAAGCTTCAAATTCCTTCACAATCTCTTCCAATAATTCAAGGAAGAAGATGGTGAATAGTAACTTTCAAAGAAATAACTTTAGCTTCTTGAATTTTTATGAAAGTTTAAGGTTAAACAAGCAAGGATCAAGGTTCTTTAGGCATTCAAAGCTCTTGTGTTGTGTTAAGAAGCTTCAAGAAGGTATAAACTCTAAACCCTAGCTTTAGTTTTGAGTATTTAGGAATGGTTATGATTGATATAGTATATGTAAAGCATGAAGCTTGTTTTTTTAGAGTTTGGGTTGGAGTGGTAGTAAAATGAATGTTGAATCTTGTTGATTTGTTAAAGGAATTAAGTATAGTTTAAATTCATGATGAGAATAACATAAATTGAAAGAACTTGAGGTGTTGGGACTGTTGCAGTGTGTTTTGGAGGGATGTTGGTTCTATGAATGAATTGGGATTGATTGGTGGTCGATTTGAGATGGTATAAAATTGGGAAATCGCGTAAACATAGCCGTCGTAATGTCCGATTTACTTTAGACTACTTTTGCTCATAACATCAGAACCCTTGAACTCACTGTTAGGTTTTTACCATTGCCATGTTTAGATAGTTCATGTTACGAGCTTCGTTTTGATATGTAGTTCGTTTGATTCCGGTGTACGGTTTAGGAGAAACGACCATTTTAAGTAACAGTGTTTCGCGACCGAACCATTACCACTCGCCTTAGTTTGAAACATAGGTTAAAGACCTTAAAGGACTAAATGGGAGTATGAATCATTTATGTAAAGTGTATTAGGCAGTTGGTAAGACACTCGCGAAAGAATCGCCTTAAAACCCTTAATGGTTAATTTATTAAAAATGGTGGAGCCGAGGATACTCGAGCGACTTAAGTGAAGCGTTAAGCGCAAAGCGAGCATTAGAGTCTAGAGTGGTTACAGTATAGATTCATAAGCGACTTTGGTTTAATTGCGACTTATATGTTGTTTATAGGTTGCCATACTCGTCCCAGGCCTTTTATTACCCCCAGTCACTCAGGCAAGTTTTCTACCCGTATAAACTGTTGTTGTGATGTATATGTGTATATGCATGATCTTGTGATAAATACATATTTGTTATTAGCAAATTCTTGCGATATATTGGAGCATGTGATATGGTATATATGCATGCCTGTTTTGTATTCTTGATTTATATATCTATTGGTTCAAATGCTTATTAGTTGCATAATACTTATGCTAGAGATAAGCAGTATTTGAGTTTACCCTTAGTATAGGGGATCAAAAGGTGAACATATTTCTAAACCGGGAGTCGATGTTCCCGAGTATATTATATATATATATTAAATATATATATATATATATATATATATGTTGATATAGTTTTCAAAACTACTAATCGAATAAGGTTTATTCGATAACTTTTATTTTATTAAATGAATATTATTTTGAATATTCATTCGAGGGCTTATGACTCAGTTTATATTATTTAATGAATATTATTTGAATATTCATTTGAGGATGTATGACTCCGTTTATTTTATTTAATGAATATTATTTATAATATTCATTCGAGGTATTATGACTCCGCTTATTATTTAATAATATTCTTTATTTTATCAAAGAATAACGTTTCGATAATCAAACTTATTTTCGATTATTCAAATAAAGATAGTACTTTCGTATAAGTATATCTTTTTTTATTTAATATTCATTTCAAGTATGAGTTTTAAAACTTCTACTTCGAATATTTTTAATAAGAATTATCTTTATGAGAATATTATTTAAATAATAATATTCAGATATTTCGAATATATCGGGACTGATTTATTTTAATAAATCAGCAGTACTCCAAACATTCTTAAAAGTGTTTTCGAGTCTTCAGAATGATTCTTAAAGTTAGAGTGGACCCCAAAACTCATTTTTATATTTAAGATCTTCCTTTCAAAGGGGATTTAAATACTCGCTCAAAACCTGGGGGATCCAGCTCTGTGGTGTATTTTACATTCGCAACGTGGTTGCTGTTTTGAGAAAACAAATGAATTGATTACTTACCCAACGTTCGGGAAGTAAGCCCATCTAATTGAGTCGGCATAAGCGACAGGCCGGGGTACGGTTTATCAAAGTGTAAGTGGCTGGGTGGCAGTCCATCAACGCGTAAGAGGCCGGGTGGCGGTCCAGTACAAGGTCCTTATGTGGCCAGGGTGATGACCGGTGGGGGATTCATCCATCTACTAGTAGAAAAGGTTACTTATTGGTATCTTTGCCTGATCAGCAAGATATCGGGTTTATGCCAAAATTCTTTTCCTTTCCAAATTTATGGAATATTGCAACTCTGTTCATACTTTACATGACAGAGGTTTTCAGGAAATGTATGGGATATATATATGAATATATTTATATATCGGGACTTAATGAAGAATCTCGTAACTTCATTATTTATAATGATATTTCAAGAATTGAATCTATTCAAAGTCTTATCTCGTAGTCTCATCTGGGTGATGAACTTTTGAAACTGATTATAACTTGAACGGTGGTAGTTCAAGTAGTATTCGGATATAAGTATATTGGAGTATCTTGTAACTTCATCTTTTAAACTTATATCTAGTAAATGATTATCTTGTGCATGTCAAAGATTTTCAGAAAAATGTTGAGACAAGGTTAGATATATGAGATCACCTTGCAACGATATTTTTATACAGTTATAAACTGGAACTCTGTGTATATTATACACGTCAGAGGATTTCAAAGATTGTGAAAAGTATATATGTACATATACTGAATATTTTGTGACTTCATCGCATTAAGATATCAAACTTGGTTCATTTCTTTTGACCAAGACTTTCATGAGTACTATGAGAAGACTCATATACTGTTAATCATTGTACATATTATTTTGGTGGGCTTGCTGCTCACCCTTGCTTTCTTCTTTCATCACAGAATAACAGATAGAAAAGATGAATAGGACCAAGCTCCCGATTCGCAAGCGATTAGGAAACGTTCCGCAGTTTCCTATAGGCGTGGATGTCGATGTAGCTGAGGTAGGAACTACCAATAGGCTAGGCTTTCAACTTTTGATGTACCAGACTTATGTATCTTTATCAATTGTAATAATGGCAAAGAAATGTAAATTTATTCAGAAACCCTTTTAAGGTGTATTGGCATATAATTGTGGAATAAAATGACTTGTGATTATTTTTTGGATATTCATCTCTGAGACTATAACTTGTGGTGTGTGTGTTTATTGTGGGGTCACAGTGCAGAGTAGTTGATTATTTATTAAGATTGGGTGTTATTAAGGGAAATGGAACTCGTGACAACCCAGATCCCCGACCCCGGATTTGGGGGTGTTACAGAAATGGTATCAGAGCTAAGCGTTATAAACCTCAGAGATGATGTGACATTAAGATAATAAGTTCACTAAGATAATAAGAACTCTTGCCAAGTTCATAGTCGGACTACGTAACGTATTATTGACAGTTAAAACCCTTATGGGAACCCTTATAAATATCGTGATAGTAACATAGTTCGTTCTCGTATAGGGCAGCGGGGCACCGAACCCTGAGGTTCAGGAACATCAGCATGAGGATGTTTTATTACATGTTGCAGATCAAATTATAAATCCGATAGAGTACCCTAATGAGGGACCGGATGAGATTCATATTGAGAATGTTGCGGTTGAGGATGTTATTCCGGAAAAGATTGTGGCTGAGGAGGATCTCATGGAGGATCCAGATGAGAATGAAGAGAGGACCACTGAGAAATTGATGACCGTAGTCAGGGCGACTACCAGAGCAAGAATGGCCGCGAGGGTGGCACTAGAAGATGAAGAGTTACCAAGGGCACAAAGGTTAATAAGGGCAGAAGGAGTGGGGCCATCTACGACACCAATTATACCAGTATCAGACCCTCTTCCAGAGGTTCCTGTAGACATCCATGAGGTTCCACCAATTCCTGTTCCATCCCCGGTACAGAGCCCAGAACCTACTGAGGAAATGCCACCTTTATCTCCTGCACCATTGTCACCTAATGCCGTGCTTAGTTATCCGTTTGGATATCCTGGGTCTGCACCACCTGCACCCCATGGACTGCTAGATGCTACCACTCAGGCTTCTCTTATCGCCAATTATCGTATGACGTTGGGTGGCCTTTCTGAGGCCCGTAATGTTAGGAGTGATCTGTTGGATTGACTTACTGCACCAAGAATTGAGGGCGGGGTACTTCCGGCAGGATTAGCTCATAGCATGGACAGGATTGAGGCTACCACCCGTGTTACAGCTAGAGGCCATCTTGAGGGTCAGATTGATCCAGCTCTACTTGCAACTATCTTAGACCTCATCACCGCTTTAATGGAGCAGGTTAGGGATGTTGTGCGTGCCCGCATTTCTTGATCCATGATAGCGTGCAGAGTCTGAGCAATCTGACAAGAATTTCATGCAGCACCGCTTTTGGATGATTAGCCTAAGTTATGGATGATTAGTTTTAATGACTAGATGATTATCTATGGTAGTACTTTTGGGATAGAAGCGATCAGATCAAATGATGTAATTCTCTTTAATGTGTTCAGTTGTTGTACCCTCGAACAAATGGTTATGTATATATTCGTTAATTTCAGTTCAGATCAGTTTGTTTGTGATAAGATCACATTGTTAATTGCTCTATTAACACTTAAGAGAGTGTCATGAAGTTTATCGAACTTGAGAATTCATAATTTGCAATCGTGCAAGGACTGAACGAGGGAAAGACTTAAGCAATGTAAGTAAGACAAATATCCAGAGATTCTCAAAAATTTTCCAACTAACATGCCCCCACAAGGAATAAGATTAGAGGCAAACCTTGAAGGTGATAATCAGGGAGGTCGCAATTAAGATATAAGGAACCCAGAATATACTAAAGTGGAAAATGAGGAGTTTAAATTAAAAGATGACCCCAATTATGGGGAGTAGGAAGAAATATTTAGACTGAGAAAACAGAAGTCGAGCAAGATCAGGAGACCCGAGACGGTACTCCTATACGGAAATTCATGGACCTGTCTAAACAGAACTTATACTATAATTCCCAACCACCACCTTGAGGAAACAATGCGGTGAGAAATTCTTTCAGGTTCTTTAAGTCACTAAGCTCTTAGAGTTCCAAGGAACATACAGACCCAGTCGAGGCAAGAGCCTGGCTAAAGGAAATATAGGAATCATTTGAGATTCTAAATTATGGACGAATCACAAAAGACTATTTGACCAAGAAAGGCACGGAACCAGAGGTTAGAATAAACTGATTAAAGTTCAGTCAATTGTTTTCGGGAAAGTAATTCCCAAGGTTATGGGGATAGTGTAAAAGCTTTAGAGTTAGAACAAAGGCGGGCGAGTATGATGAAATATGAAGCTAAGTTGTAAAAGTTGTCAAGATTCGTTCTGATGACAAGAATCTCAGAACGATGTGATGCTTGAACTCAATGATTAGTGGGTTCATGAAATAATGATAAGAGAAAGGAAAATAAAAAGAAACTGAAGTGAAAAGGAATATAAAGGCAATAGAGTTTGAGGAATGATAAGGGAGTTGGGTATGAGGAAACCCTAAAGACTCGTAGCAATAGAAATAGAAAAGTATGTAATCGTCAGGATGAGGGTGATTCACCATGAGTTAAAGTTGATGATTGAAGGAATAAGAGATACATATATTTTATCCCCTGTAAGTTGGGAGGATTTGAGGAAACCTTGAGATAGTTCAAAGGATAAATAATGAGACGCGGATAGACTGAGGAGGCAAGGAAGTAAGAAATTAGGAAAATTGGATGAAGGAAGTGACCTTCAAGAATGTGAAGTGTAAGACCGGTGGCTTGATACCCAGAAAGGGAGACGCCAGGTATGAAAGATATCCCAACATTGAGGTGACTGTAGAGATAAACAACAAAAGTAAATAAGGAATTATTAAGAAGAGGTTCGCGTTGAACACGACCCATATCTTCCAGAACATCCTTGTTATCATTACCAATTTAGGCAAGAAAAGCGGATAACCGTTGTTATCTTTTGGAGGCCATATTGATTGACCTCATTTTGAATACAGATGTTATTATGAAATTAGGAATATACTATCGAGGTGGGAATGATTGAATAAGACACCCTTATTAGGGATATATGACTTGATTGATCAATGGAAGGATGCATGTACCTTTTTAAAGGTGGAATTAAGGATAGAACATCGGTAACTTAAAATGAATCCTAGGGGAATGCATAAAGGTTGGCATTTCACCCTTAATAGGGACAGCATGAGTTTTGACAAGTATGAATTGGAAAGGATCAAGGTAACAACAACCTTTGAAGATCAGTAAAGAAATTTTTCAGAAGTACATAGACAATGGTTCTAGTATTAGTAAATGGTATTTTGATATGCCCTGTATCTAGGGAATACAGGAGGAACGATTCAAGGATAGCCTTAGAGGTTTTACAAGGAGAAAGGTAATATTCAAAATTCTCAAGAATAGAAATGTTGATAAAGGAAATATGATGTAATTATATTGATGCCAAGTGAGGCACGTGTTAAACCACGAGAAGGTATCGAGCGAACCAGTAATGGTCGAAATTGTTCAGGGCAATTAGGACTTAAGATAAAAGATGTTCTAATTATGATTGAGAGTCAGTCGTGACAGTGATTAACCTCTAAAGACCGAGGCAATAACTTATGGAAAAATGGTGATATTTTTTTTTACTCATCAGATTTTAAGGAAAACATCTTCACATAAGCAGTGATTGAAATGAGGTAGAAAATTTATTTGGAGGTGGTTAAAATGACATTGACTGTAAGGAAATTTTACTATCAGGAAAGGCCAAAGCGGTGGCCGACACTTTAAAGGTAAGAGGATAATTATAGGCGCTTATGCCAAAGGAATACAGTGATGATGGTTAAAACTATGCAGGTTGTATTATGGTTTGGAAGATTGACATTCCTTCTGATGACTGTGCAATACCCAACCGTAATAGTAGTTGGTAAAGGTTTAATTCGTGTAATCGCCATGAGCGGGCTATCTATCTCAGAAGGTACTATCTTGAGAATAATCCAGGACCATATTTCAAAAAGGACTAAACAAACCCTTGAGTTAAGTCTTCTATGGAAGACATATGATTAAGAATGGTATTAACCTGCTATCGGTGCTTTGATTGAAACTCTTCTGCAATTTTATATGCTTCATGTCATGAAAGTACGTCAGAGTTTGGAGTGTTCTTAATGAATTATGATTGGTGGTTATGGTAACTCCTTAGAAGTATTCTATACGACATGTATGGACTCCGCATGGTTAGATATTAAGATTTCATGGAAAGTGAATGACGACAGTAGGTCAGTGGTGCACCATAGTAATGCAACAATGATTCTGCGAGTAATGAGCTGATTACAACCGTGAGAGTTGTATTGGAATGGATGTTGAGATTGAATACCACTAATCGGGTCGTGGTAGTATATAAGTTATCATTGATAGACTAATTAAGTAGAGTATCTACCTATTGAATATTTATTCCTTCTTATCAATAGAGAGTCGTATTACAATACGAGGAAGGTTGCGATGCAAGCATAGAATTCTGATAACGATGATGTCTAGAATGAGATCCCAGATTCGATTTTCGATATCGAGGGAGTTTCAAAGATGATTGGGTATAAGCTCGAGGAAGAGCATGGGTCCATAGAATGATGGACGGAATAGCAAAAATATTTAGGCATGTGAAATACGATGCTATAATACTTGATATTGATATAAATACATATATGTTTTGTTCTCCTATGACAAACCTCTACACTTCAGAGGTAGATTCCAAGCCAGATATTTTATGGCAAAAAAAAAAAAAATTTTTTACGAATATACAATTCTCTTCAGTTCGTTCTTTTCTCTTCTTTTCATTTCATGTAAGCTGAGAAGAACAACCCTTCCAGAAGGGAAGGTATTGCCGAATGACTATCTATCTGTGTGATAGAAGCCTAGTAGGATACCATCTATTATTTAATTGCTTGTCAAGTACTAAAGGTTGGCCACCTTCTGTACTAACTATGCGATATAACAAGTGTTCATGATCATAGTAATCTCTCAATAAATTCTTTTACTTCTATATGAAGGACTAAGCTTTCGAAGATAGAAGCAGCTGAAAAAGGAGTAGTAAAGTTGTGGTGGTATTCAGAATGGAAACACATTCGTGATACTAAGGTTGACGAGGTTATTAAAAGGTTATAGAACAAATGTTCATGATCATAGTGATCTCTCAACAAATTCCTTTACTTTTATATGATTGATCAAATTTTGGAAAATGGAAACAGCTGAAAAAGGAGTAGTAAAGTTGTGGTGGTATTCGGAATGGAAACACATTCGTGATACTAAGGTTGACGAGGTTATTAAAAGGTTATAGAACGCTAACGAGCAAAAGTATAACCAGTATAATATTAGGAACGGAAGGTAGTAGCGATTACGAACTGGAAAAGAATGGGTATTGAGAAGCAAAAGCTCTAATGCTAAAAGCTATAATGAGAGTCTGTGCAATAGACTTGAAAGAAATTGGAATGATCACTTAACACGGATTGAGTTTTCTTACGACAATAGATCATATGTCATTATCGAGATGTCGCCTTATGAGATCCTTGAGGGAAGAAAATGTCGATCTCCCGTATGTTTGGATGAAGTTGTAGAGCGCAAGATGCTCGGACCCACAGTAGTCCAAAGGACCAGGGATATAATAGATCTAATCAGAGGACGGCTGGTAGTAACCCAAGATGGACATAAGAAGTATGCTGATTTGACAATGAAAGGACAAAGAGTATGAAAGAGGGAACCTTGTATTGTTAAAAGTATTCCCTTGAAAAGAATTGATGAGGGTTGGAAAGAAAGGAATGTTAAGTCCACGAATTGTTGGACCCTTGGATATATTAAGACGTATTGGGAAGCTAGCATATGAGCTAGCCCTACCCCCGAACATGTAGCAAGTTCTTAACGTGTTCCACATATCAATGTTAAGGAAGTGTAATTCGGATGCCAGATAAATAAGGGCATATGAGCGCATAGACATGCAACCCGACGTAACCTATATGGAGCAACCAGGAAGGGTTATAGAGTGAAAAGGAACAAGTGCTTAGGAGAAGGGTTATCAAACTATTCAGAGTTTGATGGAAGAACCACAATGTGGGAAAATTTACTCAAGAGTTAGAAAGTGCAATGTTAAGAGAGTATCCCTATTCATTTTCTATCTGATTCCGGGACGGAATCCTTTTAAGGAGGGGAGACTGTAATAACCCCAAATTTCTGAATTTTTGAAACCCTTATGAATAGTGATTTTGCAGATTATGCTGAATGAGAAAACTTTTCATGCCACACTATGTAGGGGTTCTTTAATTGATATTCTGAGATTTTATTAGTACTCTATATGGTATATAAGTGTATGTAAATGTCGTCAGAATCCAATTCCGAACACTTTGATTTTTCCCGGAAATCCACTAGATACGGAAAGAATTGAGTATAAGGTAATAGAATAAAAAGGATTTAAAATAAAGGATTATAAGAGAGGATCATAAAAGGATTATAATGTATTGAGAAAGGTTAAGGAAACCCAGGTAATAAGATCCCGGGTATGATCCCTCAAACGAGAAACGAGAACGAAAGTTAAGCGAACCGTATAACAGATCAGCGGTCATTAGGCAAACAATTAAGAGTTAATCAAGGAGGTTAGGGATGATGAGGTCATCCAACCAATAAGGAGAGGGCAAGTAAGAGGTGATGACACAATAAGGTGATGCAAGCATGACATAGGGAAGGAGGAGGTGTGGTTGGTTAATAACCACACAAATATAAGGTTAATAAGGTAATTAACCAAAATCAAAACAAAAACAACCCAGGCAAATCAAAACAAATCACAAAAACACAAAAACCTCTCTTTCTTCCAAGCCTGCTCTCGGCTTTTCCCTATTTTCAAGAAGAAGAATTTCAAAATTCAAGTTCCAAGCTTCCTTAATTGGTAAGATAATTATCTAGTACTCCTTATACATAGATATAGCTATTCCATGAGTTTAAGCTTCAAATTCCTTCACAATCTCTTCCAATAATTCAAGGAAGAAGATGGTGAATAGTAACTTTCAAAGAAATAACTTTAGTTTCTTGAATTTTTATGAAAGTTTAAGGTTAAACAAGCAAGGATCAAGGTTCTTTAGGCATTCAAAGCTCTTGTGTTGTGTTAAGAAGCTTCAAGAAGGTATAAACTCCAAACCCTAGCTTTAGTTTTGAATATTTAGGAATGGTTATGATTGATATAGTATATGTAAAGCATGAAGCTTGTTTGTTTAGAGTTTGGGTTGGAGTGGTAGTGAAATGAATGTTGAATCTTGTTGATTTGGTAAAGGAATTAAGTATAGTTTAAATTCATGATGAGAATAACATAAATTGGAAGAACTTGAGGTGTTGGGACTGTTGTAGTGTGTTTTGGAGGGATGTTGGTTGTATGAATGAATTGGGATTGATTAGTGGTCGATTTGAGATGTTATAAAATTGGGAAATCGCGTAAACATAGCCGTCGTAATGTCCGATTTACTTTAGACTGCTTTTGTTCATAACATCAGAACCCTTGTACTCACTGTTAGGTTTTTACAATTGCCATTTTTGGATAGTTCATGTTACGAGCTTCGTTTTGATATGTAGTTCATTTGATTCCGATGTACGGTTTAGGAGAAACGACCGTTTTATGTAAGGGTGTTTCGCGACCAAACCATTACCACTCGCCTTACTTTGAAACATAGGTTAAAGACCTTAAACGACTAAATGGGAGTATGAATCATTTATTAAAGTGTATTAGGTAGTTGGTAAGACACTCGCGAAAGAATCGCCTTAAAACCCTTAATGGTTAATTTATTAAAAATGGTGGAGCTGAGGATACTCGAGCGACTTAAGTGAAGCGTTAAACGCAAAGCGAGCATTAGAGTCTAGAGTGGTTACAGTATAGATTCATAAGCGACTTTGGTTTAATTGTGACTTATATGTTGTTTATAGGTTTCCAGACTTGTCCCAGGCCTTTTATTACCCCCAGTCACTAAGGCAAGTTTTCTACCCGTATAAACTGTTGTTGTGATGTATATGTGTATATGCATGATCTTGTGATAAATGCATATTTGTAATTAGCAAATTCTTGCGATATATTGGAGCATGTGATATGGTATATATGCATGCCTGTTTCGTATTCTTGATTTATATATCTGTTGGTTCAAATGCTTATTAGTTGCATAATACCTATGCTAGAGATAAGCAGTATTTGAGTTTACCCTTAGTATAGGGGATCAAAAGGTGAACATATTTCAAAACCGGGAGTCGATGTTCCCGAGTATATTATATATATATATATATTAAATATATATATATATTGATATAGTTTTCAAAACTACTAATCGAATAAGGTTTATTCGATAACTTTTATTTTATTAAATGAATATTATTTTGAATATTCATTCGAGGGCTTATGACTCAGTTTATATTATTTAATGAATATTATTTGAATATTCATTTGAGGATGTATGACTCCGTTTATTTTATTTAATGAATATTATTTATAATATTCATTCGAGATATTACGACTCCGCTTATTATTTAATAATATTCTTTATTTTATCAAAGAATAACGTTTCGATAATCAAACTTATTTTCGATTATTCAAATAAAGATAGTACTTTCGTATAAGTATATCTTTTGTTATTTAATATTCATTTCAAGTATGAGTTTTAAAACTTCTACTTCGAATATTTTTAATAAGAATTATTGTTAGGAATGTATGTGCATTAGTTTGATGATATGTTTAACAAAATACTTAAGTAGAAATTTAGTGTCTGTAGCCTCAACGGATAAGACCACTTTGGCTATCCGTTGATGGTGTAGCTTTACTTAGAAATAAGTCTAGTGTTGTAGCATATTTCAGTCTCTGTATTTAAAATGTAATTCTTGGAAGTTGAGAGAAACTATGAGTCATGTTGACTACTAGATGATATGCAGATAGGAAGGCCAATTGTAAATACTTCATGCCTTGTAATTTTGTATAAGTGAAGTGGTATCAACGGATGACTTAAAGACCTTCAACGGATGAGAAGCTAAGCTTCAACGAATGTCTCTAAAGCTTCAACGGATAAAGTCATCAACGGATAACATCCTTCAACGGATGAGTGCATCAACGGATGAAAGCTTCAACGGATAACATCCTTCAACGGATGAGTGCATCAACGGATGAAAGCTTCAACGGATGTTCTGATGATTAGCCGTTGATAAGGGGTAGTTGTACCTACAAACAGAGGCACATGGGTTGATAGAGACAACTGAGATGTGGTAGCCGAATTTCAGGAACAACAGAAAAAGCAGCCGTTCTTCTTTAGTACAAAGATGCAATAGTCAACAAAGTACTGGAGTGAACAGGAAAAGAAGCAAGTGAAGATCTTATTTTATTACTGTATTTTATATTGTTCTTCACTTGTACACTTGGTAATATATAAAAACCAAGTAGAAGCTAGTAATTAGAAGTGAGATTTTCCAGAGCTGTTTAGAAAAATATTGAGAGAAAATTCATCTAGTTTGTACTAGGATGCAGCTGTGATCAACATTGTTTTAATCACAGATTTTCTAAAATACCATCTCTGGTGGAACAACAAATCCACCAGAAAAGTTTTTAAGGTCTGTTGTGTTCTTTACATTTGTGCTTGAATATATATCTGTTTGTATTAGCTTAAAGCAATTCACACACTTGTTCTTCTTGAACACACAACTTTCATAAACTGCTCAAAACTTGAAAAAGTTTTGAGATTTACATTCAACCCCCCTTCTGTAAATCTCATTGTTAGTCCACTAGGAATAACAATTGGTATCAGAGCAGGCTCTTGACATACAAAGAGTTTAAAGATCTTGGAATCTAACAAAGATGAGTAAGAAGGATATTGGAGTAAAGATCCCAGTTCTTGACAAAGACAGTTATCACCATTGGAAGGTGAAAATGCACCTTCATCTACTCTCCCAAGATGAAGGTTATGTATAACACCCTCCAAATCCGGGGTATAGATTTGGGGCATTATTAACAACAATTACCAACTATACCTGCACAAGCGGAATATAAATATAATAATTACCCCGAACTATCACTACTCAGGATCTTTTAAGGTTTGAGTTTGAAAAACAAGAATCATGCACTACACTTTATTACAAACCCAACTAAATAAAACCTGTCTCAAGAACTCTCTTTATTACAAAACTTTATTCTATCTACAGTTTCCCTACACAATCTTTTATTCAAACTACACAAAACTTTTATTCAACCCAACATTACTACTTATCCTGCTACACCTGATTTGGCACTTCAAAACTCTCTTCGGGAATAGGAAGGAACACTCTTGGTATAAGAGGGTCCCGCTGCTTGACTCGCTTCTTGACTACGCGGGTCCGGATAGGTTTCATTCTCTACCTTAACTGTAAAACAATAGGAGTAACAATAAAAAGGGATGAGCCAAAATTGCTCAACAAGCCTGCAACAATATATATATATATATAAAGAGAGAAATAAATGAACCAATAAGCTGTTGGTTTGAACAACCATCTGTATCTGTATAGGATAATAATTTGCCAACACTGGCGAGTACCAAATGAATAAGACTGGAAACAAGAACCAACATATGCACTATAATCTGCTGATCAGTCAGAATATAGTGCGGATCTATACCCAACTGCATAGACCCAACCAACATTAGGAGTACTCAGGCAACTATGGCCTATTAATTAATGACCTGGGTAAAACCCAGCTCGTAAAGTAACCATCCAGTCCAAGGCTTAGCATCCGGAATAATCGGAATGCTATTGATATATCCTAACACCAGGATATACCAGACTATATGTAACAAGGGTAAAGGAATTGAAATATGAACAAGAATTCCATAAATTGGGTAAATCAGGAATTTAAATGAAATGGAACAAGTGATATAAATGGGTAACAGTGTATATGAACAATGAATATCAAAGAGAATTGATACGATAGAAAGGAAATATAAATCACTATTCTGAATTTAGAATAGAGGAAAAACTTGCCTTGCGCGTACTTAACCTGGTTTAACTTACTGCCTTCTGACCCTAGCTTGCTCTGCCTTGCTAACACTGAACAAATTATAGAAAGATAGGTGTTTAGATAATTTACTATATACGTGTATCTTGAATTGATATCACGCAACCTTATCAGTCTACCCATGCGTTTCTATCTAACTCGCATATATATATATATATATATATACATTTATACAGCACATCTATTCACATAATTACATAAAGCACGTAGCACGTAAAGCACATAATTAATTTCTAGATTTATAATTATTTTTAGAATCAATTCTAGGCTTATACCTGCATTACTAGTCGTATCTGATTTTATTATAATTTTTCGGGATTTATTCGGCTCAATTATATCCCTACTAGGACCTTCGAACTATCAATTATCACCAACCACTCTTTTTCAGAAGAAATTATAACCTACAATTATTTTTATTGGATTCGTCTCATTTTTCTGAGTCTAGGGGTCTTCGTTTCACTCAAATCGGACTAACGGTTAAATTGTTATGAATTAAACACTGATAATTCAAGTTATTATTCAATATAGATAATTATTATAACCTTTTAAATCCTAAAATAATTTTTAAATAATTATTTAAGAAAAATCAAAGTCAAAAATAATTTTTTTATAATTTTTGGAGTTAAAACGAAGAAGTTACGATTTATTGAAGATTATGTGATTAATTATCGAAATAATTAATCACTTAATAAATAAATAACTAATAAATAATTAATAGATAATTATTTGCTAATTTAAAATAATTAATCCCTAATTATTAGGATTAATCACAATTTATTACAAATATTCACAACTCATCGTTATTTATTCGATTAGATCGATTATTTACAAATAATCAACCAACTTATTTAACTGATACGCTATTTATCGAATAACTACGAATTACTCGAATTATAAATCACTTAACGATTAATTATTCGTATAATTACGAGCTACTCGCAATTCTCGAATAACTATCGATCTATTACATTATTACTGAAACTTATACGATTCGTTAATCAATTAATTATCGGTATTTAATTATACGATACAAATAATCACTACAATATTATTCGAATAATTATCGCCCGAATAATAATTCTCATTATCGAACCATTATTCGTAATAATAACTAATTATTGAATTATTAATCATATTATTTAATTATTTTTAATCCTTATTTATTAATTAATTACCTAATTATTAGTTAATTACCTAATTATTAATTAATTAGATAACTAATAAATAATTAGATAAATAATTAAATAATTAATTAATTAAATTCGAATTTATAAATCAATAAAATAATTTAGAAATTAATAATACTAAATTTTTTTTTTCAGAATATACAACTAATTTTTTAATTAATTAATAGAATTTTTAAAACTGATTTTCTGATTTTAGAAAATACAATAAATAATTAATATTTCAGAAACACAACACAGGTTTTCAGATTAGGGTTTTTAGGATCAAACCCGGGTCGATTTCCGGGTTGGAACCGGGTCGAACCCGGGTCGCTCAAGAACACCGCCCCGACTGCCCAGAAACCGGCGTCGGCGGCGTTTCCCGGCGAGACGAAAACACAGCCAAACATCGTGATTCGAGTTCGTTTCTTCCCTGTTTCTGATGCACAGCAATACCAGCGATGCCTCCTTCGTTCCCAGGCCTCCCTTCGTCCTCCTTCCCCGTCGAGCATCACCGGAGACGAAGAACACCGCTATGGCGGCGGTTCTCCGACGAGCACGCAAACTACAACCAAACACTACGAAACCGATGCCGTTCGACTCGGTTTTTAACGATCTAATCATTTCCAGCAACCACAACATCAAACAATCAGTCAAACTCAAAACCCGAATTCATGAATTAACCCGAAAATTATGAATTAAAAATCGACTAACCAATCAACAAAAACGATTACATAATCAGATAGAGAATTGAAAGAGCTTCACAACGGATACTTACACGACTGATTTGGTTAACAGAATCACGATCAAACTTGGCTTTGATTCCTCCTGCTGTTCTTCACAAACCCTAACCCTAATTCCCCTTTTCTTTTTCTTTTATTTCTTTCTGATTTTTTTAATAATTAATTAACTAAAAATTAATAATAATTCAGCTATTTATAGTACTGAAAATAATACCCCTAAATAAAATTAAGGGGCTAATTACACTCCTAATAAAAATATTTGGCCCCAATTTTTATAATTTTTGGGTATTAATATTGAATTTTTAAATATCCAATAAATACAAAATAAATACTAAAAATTCCCAAAAATTGTGAAAAATACAAAAATACAAAGAAAAATGATATATAATAATTTCATGATCATATAAAAATAAAAATGTGATTTTTGTGGGGTTTTTGGTACCCGAAGGGGTCCGGAAAAGTCGTTTTTCGCGAAAAAGGTCAATTTGTAAAACGTCTAGGGGTTCAGAATAGCGATACGGTATAGGGCATTTTTGGCAAAATAGGGCCAATGATTTTTGTTTGAAATACGGGCTTTTAAAATACTGTTTGAGCTGTACGGGTTTTGATATAAAATATATAACTCGCGATAAAACACTCAATAAATATCCGAAACATGTTCAGATCAAAACAGACAACACGTAGCACATAACAATTAGGGTTTAATGCCTCAACACCGTTAATCACATAATAATACACATAATTTATTATTATTATAATATAATACAAGCGTAATTCCTCGGTCGTTACATTCTCCCCCCCTTAACAAGATTCTGTCCTCAGAATCTAATTATACAAATAACTGAGGATACTTTTCTAGCATTTCACTTTCAAGCTCCCAGGTTGATTCTTCAACCACTGGGTTTCTCCATAAAACTCTCACTAATGACACAGAATTATTTCTTAATACCCTCTCTTGCCTATCTAGAATTCTTATTGGCTGTTCTACATATGACAAATCTGCCTGAAGTTCTACTGGTTCATACTCTATTACATGCCTTGTATCAGGATTATACCTTTTAAGCATAGATACATGAAATACGTTGTGAATGTGCTGCATATGGGGTGGTAGAGCTAACTCGTACGCAACCTTCCCAATTTTCTTCAAAATTTCAAATGGTCCAACGTATCGTGACTTCAATTTCCCTTTATTGCCAAATCTGGTCAATCCTTTCCATGGCGATATTTTGAGCAATACGTGTTCTCCTTCCTGATAGTCCATATCTTTCCTGGCTTGGTTTGCATATCTGCTTTGTCTGTTTTGTGCTGCCTCGATTCGTTTTCGAATAAGATTAATCTTTTCTTTTGTCTGCTGAATTAATTCTGGACCTAAAATCTTGCGTTCTCCAACTTCATCCCAGTGCACGGGTGATCTGCATTTCCTTCCATATAATGCTTCATACGGTGGCATTCCAATACTGGCGTGATAGCTGTTATTATAAGAAAATTCCACTAGGGGTAAATGTTCATCCCAACTGCCTTCAAAATCGATCGCACAAACTCGTAGCATGTCTTCAATCGTTTGAATTGTTTTTTTCACTTTGGCCGTCAGTTTGCGGATGATAAGATGTACTCATATTCAACTTCGTTCCTAGACATTCTTGGAATTGTCTCCAAAATCTTGAATTGAAACGAGGATCTCGATCCGATACAATCGATACTGGTACTCCATGACGCATCACAATTTCTTTGAGATATATGTGCACTAATTTGTCGAGCGAAAATCTTTCATTAATTGGTAGAAAATGTGCCGACTTCGTAAGTCTGTCAATGATTACCCATATTGCATCATGATTTGCCCTAGTCTTCGGTAGACCTACCACAAAATCCATCGCTAGATGTTCCCATTTCCATTCTGGAATGTCTAATGGTTGCAATAACCCACTCGGACGTTGGTGTTCTGCTTTAACTCGTTGGCATGTGTAGCATTTACTCACCCATTCTGCTATTTCCTTCTTCATATTCGGCCACCAAAAGTTTTCCTTCAAATCGCGATACATTTTCGTGCTTCCTGGATGAATGGAATACTTCGAATTGTGCGCATCTCGCATAACTTCTTCTTTTAATTCTGCCACGTTAGGGATCCAGATTCTTGACGCAAAACGTAAAATTCCCTCATTATCTTTCTGAGTTGTAATCTCTTCTCCTGTTAAGTTGTCGTCTTGGCTCATCACTTCTTCTTGACAACGGCGAATCTTTTCTAGCAATTCTGGTTGGAAAGTCATAGCATAGATAGTTTCTGCAGATTCATCGGAAATACGAATTTCGATTTCCAATTTATCGAATTCCCTGGCCAATTTTTCGCATGAAGTTAACCGATTTAACCTTTCTTTTCTGCTTAGCGCATCCGCTACAACATTTGCTTTTCCTGGATGATAACTAATTGTAACATCGTAATCTTTAATCAATTCCAGCCATCGACGTTGTCGCATGTTCAGTTCCTTTTGCGTGAAGATATACTTCAGACTTTTATGATCCGTGTAGATTTCACATTTTTCACCGTACAGATAATGTCTCCAAAGCTTCAATGCAAAAACAATTGCTGCTAGTTCCAGATCATGCGTAGGATATTTCTGTTCATGGGGTTTAAGTTGTCTCGACGCATATGCAATGACGTTACCATGTTGCATCAATACACATCCTAAACCACGATATGAAGCGTCACTGTAGATAACAAAATTTCCTTGCTCGTCTGGCAATACTAATACTGGTGCCGTCACCAACCGATTCTTCAACTCTTGAAAACTTTCTTCACACTTACTATTCCATTCGAACTTTTCACTTTGTCGAGTTAACTTGGTCAGCGGTGTAGCTATCTTTGCAAAATCTTTGACAAATCTTCGATAATATCCTGCCAAACCTAAGAAACTTCGAATCTCTGTCGGCGTCCTTGGTCTTTCCCAATTCAACACAGCTTCAATCTTTGTTGGATCAACTTGAATGCCTTCTCTGCTGATGATGTGCCCTAAAAACTGCACTTCTTTCAACCAAAATTCGCATTTGGAAAATTTTGCATATAGCTGCTCCTTCCGTAATATCTCCAATGTCGTTCTTAAATGCGCTGCATGCTCTTCTTCCGTCTTTGAATAGATCAAGATGTCATCAATAAATATAATGATAAACTTATCCAAATACTTCTTGAATATTCGATTCATCAAATCCATAAACGCTGCAGGTGCATTCGTCAATCCAAAAGCCATTACAAGAAATTCATAGTGTCCGTACCTTGTTCTAAACGCTGTCTTTGGAATATCTTCGGCCTTGATCTTTAACTGATGATAGCCTGATCGTAAGTCGATTTTCGAAAACCATGCTGCTCCTTTTAGTTGATCAAATAAATCATCAATGCGAGGTAAAGGATATTTATTCTTGATAGTTAACTTGTTCAGCTCACGATAATCGATACACAGTCGCATACTACCATCCTTCTTTTTCACGAACAATACTGGCGCACCCCATGGGGATACACTTGGCCTTATAATTCCTTTGTCAAGAAGTTCTTGCAACTGTTTTGCTAATTCCCTCATTTCAACAGGTGCCATTCTATATGGAGCTTTCGAAATTGGTTCAGTCCCTGGCGTCAAGTCAATAGTAAACTCAATTTCTCGATCTGGTGGAAGTCCTGGTAATTCGTCCGGAAAAACATCAAGAAATTCTCGAACTACAGGAATATCTTCAATCTTCAAATTTCCCTTATCAACATCTCGTACATAGGCTAAATAAGCTTGACATCCTTGACGTAGCAATCTTCTCGTCTGCATTATTGATAGGAATTTCTGCTTTTGCTTCTCACCTTTAAATATTACCGTTTCATTTTCTTCAGTTTGCAATTTCACTCTCTTATTCGCACAGTCAATTTGAGCATTATTCTTAGACAGCCAATCCATTCCTAAAATAATATCAAACTCCCCTAACCTAAAAAGTATCAAATCAACTGAAAAATGACATCTCCCTATCTCAATATCACAGCTCGGACATACTCGATCTACTGCAACCTGATCATTATTTGCTAATTTTATGACTAACACTTCATCCAACCACTGAATCTCACAATCTATCTTAGAGATAAAGGCTTCAGAAATAAAAGATCTAGTAGCTCCTGAATCAATCAATACCAAAGCATTTATGGAATTTACAGGAAGTGTACCTGCAACCACATTCGGACTCTGTACCGCTTCCTTCATTGACATGTTGAAAGTCCTTGCTCTGGGCTGATTTTGCTGTGGTAGTGGAGGTGGAGGTAATGCTAAAACTCTTGGAATACTGGCAGCCATTGCAATTCCTCTGCAGTCTTTGGCGATATGCCCTTTTCTCCCACATTGAAAACAAGTAACTTCTGCTTTTCCCATTGGACATTCTCCAGAATAGTGTCCCCTTTGCTTGCACTTGAAACACGTAACATTTAGCTTGTTGCAAACTCCTGTATGCTTTTTACCACACGTTCTGCAATCAGGTATAGGCGGTCGAATAAGCCTTTGCTGAGTTGGGGCAGGTAGTCGATTACCCATCCTCTGGTTGTTTTGCTCTGGCCTTTTGAAATGTACTTTTCCCCGAGCTTGAAATCCCGGCCTTTTATTGAAACGATTCTGAAAATTCCCTGGTCCTTTCTCTTTCTGAGCTGCTTCGCTTTCTCCTTCAATAATCATAGCTTTCTGAACAACAGCCGTATAAGTTGTCAATTCAAACACAGCTACCCTGCTACGAATCCATGGTTTTAATCCTTGCTGAAATCTCTTGGCCCGCTTCTCGTCCGTGTCCACCTGCTCTGGAACAAACCTTGCCAATTCAGTAAACTTGGTTTCATAATCCGTAACCGATAAGTTGTCTTGTTTCAGCTCCAGGAACTTGATCTCCATCTGGTTCTTCATAAAACGAGGAAAATATTTCTCCAAGAAAAGATCAGTGAATCTGTTCCAGTTCACCACACCTTCTTCCAAAGCTTTCTTTGATTCCCACCAGTAATTAGCTTCGCCTTTTAGAAAATAGCTAGCAAAATCTGTCTTCTGTTCTTCCTCGACCTTTGCCAACGAAAAAGCCTTTTCCATCTCTTTCAGCCAAGCTCTCGCTTTTGTAGGATCTGTGGAACCCATAAATTCCGGTGGCTTCACCGACTGAAATTGCTTGAAAGTAGTCGTAGGTGCTGCTGGTGGTATTTGATGTCCTGGATGAGCGGCTTGCTGTAACATCTGTTGCTGGAATTGCTGTTGCTGCTGCTGCATTTGTTGTTGCATCATCAACATCTGCTGTTGCATGAGATTAAACATCTGATCCATCTGTCTATTATTGTTTTGGCCATCGGTGTTTCCATTCGATGAGTCGGGCTGCGCTTTTCTCTTAGGTGCCATTTTTCTGATAAATAAATAATGGATCTTATTTAATAACAGTATATTAAACATATATTAAAACAGTTGATTCGAGAAATAAAATAACTTATTAAATAACTGAATAGATAAAACAGTATGATAGTTTTTTTTTTTTTTTTTTTTTTTTTAAAAAATTTTTTTTTTTTTTTTTTTTTTTACAACATGATCGTGAATAAAACTACATTTGTAAATATGCAATGGTACTGAAATAAATGTAAATGCTTAAATGACTGGAAATAAAATAAAGAAAACGTGCAAAAGATTATCTCATATATATATAGGTAGAACACCAACTACAGGTGTCAGTGCTTGATACAAAAACCTAGGATATAGCAGTCGTACTGATACTACTATCAATCAGAGTCAGTAGCTACACTCATACAAACTAGTCATACAATACTATGCTGCCTCTATCTACAAAATATACATAATACAACTCTCATCGATCTGCTGGTCTCAAAATCCTGGTGGTACGTGGCTCAACTCCTCCTGCACTGCCTCTAGCACTGCCTCGGTAAGTCCCAATGCTCTGCGATATGCGGTCTCCGCACTAAGATCCTGCTGTCTCAACTCAGTAAGCTGCTGCGAACTAACCCGGTGAATATGATGTAGTCTCTCTCTCAGTATATAATCCGGTCGTAATGCTCTGACAGGACCATCCGTCTGTGTCTCATACAATCCAAGAATCTCTCTACACTGGTTCTGCCATCTAATCCTCTCCTCCCTCTCTGCCTGAAAGCGCTGGTAAGTCACGGTATGATGCTCCTGAAGATCAGTGCTGGAACCTCGAGAAGGTAATGGTCCATCTACCACGATCTCATCCATAAACTCCGGCTGAGGAAACTGATACACTCCTGGAACAGGTGCATAAATGGCTAATGGGGCAGGAAATAAGACAGGCTGCTCCATAGGCACATACCCTGGCGGCTCTGCCTCTGGCTCCATATGTGGCAGCTCTGGAATCTCGACTGGTGGCATAGGAATCTGAGGCTCTACATTCTCCCACTGCGGAAGATCAACCATATCAGGAATATCGAACATCGGAAACTCTAATGGTGGAATATCTGGTATCTCTGGCTCAACATATGGAAAATAATCTGCAAAACCTGGTACCTCCGGGAAAAGTGGTATCTCTGGTGCTGGCTCAGGTGGCAATGGAGGTAAGATCTGCTCTGACACTGGGGCTACTACCTGGGCATCCACTGGATCTGTCTCGGTCCTCTCCGTAGATGATGATAAAGAAGCCATCTAATATACATAAAAATAATAACACAAAAACAATCAAATCACAATCCTATAACTCATACTTCTAATCACATAGACAAACAGTCCTAACACTCTCACTCTCATCCTATCTTATTTTCCTATCTTATCTTAACCCTAACATTCTTGTTTTCCAAGGTCAATCCTAAGCTCGGATACCAACTATAACACCCTCCAAATCCGGGGTATAGATTTGGGGCATTATTAACAACAATTACCAACTATACCTGCACAAGCGGAATATAAATATAATAATTACCCCGAACTATCACTACTCAGGATCTTTTAAGGTTTGAGTTTGAAAAACAAGAATCATGCACTACACTTTATTACAAACCCAACTAAATAAAACCTGTCTCAAGAACTCTCTTTATTACAAAACTTTATTCTATCTACAGTTTCCCTACACAATCTTTTATTCAAACTACACAAAACTTTTATTCAACCCAACATTACTACTTATCCTGCTACACCTGATTTGGCACTTCAAAACTCTCTTCGGGAATAGGAAGGAACACTCTTGGTATAAGAGGGTCCCGCTGCTTGACTCGCTTCTTGACTACGCGGGTCCGGATAGGTTTCATTCTCTACCTTAACTGTAAAACAATAGGAGTAACAATAAAAAGGGATGAGCCAAAATTGCTCAACAAGCCTGCAACAATATATATATATATATAAAGAGAGAAATAAATGAACCAATAAGCTGTTGGTTTGAACAACCATCTGTATCTGTATAGGATAATAATTTGCCAACACTGGCGAGTACCAAATGAATAAGACTGGAAACAAGAACCAACATATGCACTATAATCTGCTGATCAGTCAGAATATAGTGCGGATCTATACCCAACTGCATAGACCCAACCAACATTAGGAGTACTCAGGCAACTATGGCCTATTAATTAATGACCTGGGTAAAACCCAGCTCGTAAAGTAACCATCCAGTCCAAGGCTTAGCATCCGGAATAATCGGAATGCTATTGATATATCCTAACACCAGGATATACCAGACTATATGTAACAAGGGTAAAGGAATTGAAATATGAACAAGAATTCCATAAATTGGGTAAATCAGGAATTTAAATAAAATGGAACAAGTGATATAAATGGGTAACAGTGTATATGAACAATGAATATCAAAGAGAATTGATACGATAGAAAGGAAATATAAATCACTATTCTGAATTTAGAATAGAGGAAAAACTTGCCTTGCGCGTACTTAACCTGGTTTAACTTACTGCCTTCTGACCCTAGCTTGCTCTGCCTTGCTAACACTGAACAAATTATAGAAAGATAGGTGTTTAGATAATTTACTATATACGTGTATCTTGAATTGATATCACGCAACCTTATCAGTCTACCCATGCGTTTCTATCTAACTCGCATATATATATATATATATATATACATTTATACAGCACATCTATTCACATAATTACATAAAGCACGTAGCACGTAAAGCACATAATTAATTTCTAGATTTATAATTATTTTTAGAATCAATTCTAGGCTTATACCTGCATTACTAGTCGTATCTGATTTTATTATAATTTTTCGGGATTTATTCGGCTCAATTATATCCCTACTAGGACCTTCGAACTATCAATTATCACCAACCACTCTTTTTCAGAAGAAATTATAACCTACAATTATTTTTATTGGATTCGTCTCATTTTTCTGAGTCTAGGGGTCTTCGTTTCACTCAAATCGGACTAACGGTTAAATTGTTATGAATTAAACACTGATAATTCAAGTTATTATTCAATATAGATAATTATTATAACCTTTTAAATCCTAAAATAATTTTTAAATAATTATTTAAGAAAAATCAAAGTCAAAAATAATTTTTTTATAATTTTTGGAGTTAAAACGAAGAAGTTACGATTTATTGAAGATTATGTGATTAATTATCGAAATAATTAATCACTTAATAAATAAATAACTAATAAATAATTAATAGATAATTATTTGCTAATTTAAAATAATTAATCCCTAATTATTAGGATTAATCACAATTTATTACAAATATTCACAACTCATCGTTATTTATTCGATTAGATCGATTATTTACAAATAATCAACCAACTTATTTAACTGATACGCTATTTATCGAATAACTACGAATTACTCGAATTATAAATCACTTAACGATTAATTATTCGTATAATTACGAGCTACTCGCAATTCTCGAATAACTATCGATCTATTACATTATTACTGAAACTTATACGATTCGTTAATCAATTAATTATCGGTATTTAATTATACGATACAAATAATCACTACAATATTATTCGAATAATTATCGCCCGAATAATAATTCTCATTATCGAACCATTATTCGTAATAATAACTAATTATTGAATTATTAATCATATTATTTAATTATTTTTAATCCTTATTTATTAATTAATTACCTAATTATTAGTTAATTACCTAATTATTAATTAATTAGATAACTAATAAATAATTAGATAAATAATTAAATAATTAATTAATTAAATTCGAATTTATAAATCAATAAAATAATTTAGAAATTAATAATACTAAATTTTTTTTTTCAGAATATACAACTAATTTTTTAATTAATTAATAGAATTTTTAAAACTGATTTTCTGATTTTAGAAAATACAATAAATAATTAATATTTCAGAAACACAACACAGGTTTTCAGATTAGGGTTTTTAGGATCAAACCCGGGTCGATTTCCGGGTTGGAACCGGGTCGAACCCGGGTCGCTCAAGAACACCGCCCCGACTGCCCAGAAACCGGCGTCGGCGGCGTTTCCCGGCGAGACGAAAACACAGCCAAACATCGTGATTCGAGTTCGTTTCTTCCCTGTTTCTGATGCACAGCAATACCAGCGATGCCTCCTTCGTTCCCAGGCCTCCCTTCGTCCTCCTTCCCCGTCGAGCATCACCGGAGACGAAGAACACCGCTATGGCGGCGGTTCTCCGACGAGCACGCAAACTACAACCAAACACTACGAAACCGATGCCGTTCGACTCGGTTTTTAACGATCTAATCATTTCCAGCAACCACAACATCAAACAATCAGTCAAACTCAAAACCCGAATTCATGAATTAACCCGAAAATTATGAATTAAAAATCGACTAACCAATCAACAAAAACGATTACATAATCAGATAGAGAATTGAAAGAGCTTCACAACGGATACTTACACGACTGATTTGGTTAACAGAATCACGATCAAACTTGGCTTTGATTCCTCCTGCTGTTCTTCACAAACCCTAACCCTAATTCCCCTTTTCTTTTTCTTTTATTTCTTTCTGATTTTTTTAATAATTAATTAACTAAAAATTAATAATAATTCAGCTATTTATAGTACTGAAAATAATACCCCTAAATAAAATTAAGGGGCTAATTACACTCCTAATAAAAATATTTGGCCCCAATTTTTATAATTTTTGGGTATTAATATTGAATTTTTAAATATCCAATAAATACAAAATAAATACTAAAAATTCCCAAAAATTGTGAAAAATACAAAAATACAAAGAAAAATGATATATAATAATTTCATGATCATATAAAAATAAAAATGTGATTTTTGTGGGGTTTTTGGTACCCGAAGGGGTCCGGAAAAGTCGTTTTTCGCGAAAAAGGTCAATTTGTAAAACGTCTAGGGGTTCAGAATAGCGATACGGTATAGGGCATTTTTGGCAAAATAGGGCCAATGATTTTTGTTTGAAATACGGGCTTTTAAAATACTGTTTGAGCTGTACGGGTTTTGATATAAAATATATAACTCGCGATAAAACACTCAATAAATATCCGAAACATGTTCAGATCAAAACAGACAACACGTAGCACATAACAATTAGGGTTTAATGCCTCAACACCGTTAATCACATAATAATACACATAATTTATTATTATTATAATATAATACAAGCGTAATTCCTCGGTCGTTACATTATGTAAACTGCATTGAGAATGGTCCTCACATTCCCCACAAAGTAGCAACAGTTGCTACAGCCACAGTTGCTGTTGGTCAATCCATTCCAAAACCTAGAGCAGAATGGACAATGGAAGACACAGAAGAAGTCCACAAGGATAAGAAGGCTATGAACATTTTGTTTAATGGTCTTAACATGGATATGTTTGATAATGTGATAAATTGCACAACTGCCAAAGAGGTTTGGGACACAGTTCAACTACTGTGTGAAGGTACAGAACAAGTGAAAGAAAACAAAATGCAGCTTCTCATTCAACAGTATGAATACTTTCATTTTGAAGAAAATGAATCTTTAAATGAAACATTCAATAGGTTCTAAAAGCTGTTGAATGGACTGAAGCTGTATGGAAGAGTGTACCAGGTGAAGGATTCAAATCTTAAATTTTTAAGATCCTTGCCAAAGGAATGGAAACCCATGACTGTCTCCTTAAGAAACTCTCAAGATTATAAGGACTTCACTCTTGAAAGATTGTATGGAATCTTGAAGACTTATGAACTAGAGCTGGAACAGGATGAGGTATTGGAGAAGGGGAGAAAGAAAGGAAGTTCAGTTGCATTGGTAGCTGAAGATGAGAGGAAATGCAGATAAGAAACTGCGAGATCTACATCAAACTCCAAAGATGGTATAAGAAATCAGGAATCAAGCAAGGGGAAAGAGCAAGTTGCTGAAAATGAAGACAACTCCAGCCAAGATGACTCAGATGGTATTGATGAGCATCTTGCATTTCTGTCCAGAAGATTTGCAAAGATGAAATTCAAGAAAAACACTAGAGCCACTAAACCTCACAAAAACACTGTGGACAAATCCAAGTTCAAGTGTTTCAATTGTGGTATAAGTGGACACTTTGCAGGTGAGTGCAGAAAGCCAACTTCTGAAAAGAAGAAATTTGAACAAGTAGATTACAAAAAGAAATATTTTGATCTACTCAAGCAAAAGGAGAGGGCTTTCATTACTCAAGAAAGGGACTGGGCAGCTAATGGAGATGAAGAGGATGAAGATGTGGAGTATGTCAACCTTGCTCTCATGGCTGATTCTGAAGAAAATGAAGTTAGTTCATCAAGCAATCAGGTAATCACTACTGACTTAACACAGCTTACTAAAGAAGAGTGCAATGATGCTTTTAATGACATGTCTACTGAATTGTATCATTTGCGTGTGTCTCTTAAATCTCTTGCTAAAGAAAATAGTAGGATTAGAGAGAATAATCTGTTTTTAAGTAATAGAAATGCTTTGTTAGAAGATAAGATGATTGACCTAGAGAAAACAAAGTTGCATTGTATCTGTTGAAAATGAACTAGCTGAATCTGTTAAGAAAGTAGAAATACTTTCCAATCAATTAGAGAAAGAGCAAGAGGTGATTAAAGCCTGGAAGACATCTAGGGATGTAAGTGCTCAAATTGCTAAGGTCCAAGGAATTGAATCATTCTGTGAAACTGCCTGGGATAAAAATAAAAGAAACTGGAATTAATTGATGGGCTGTCAACGGATGTGGAATCAACGAATGATGAAAGTTATCCGTTGAAGGAAGAAAAGGAGCATCCGTTGAAGGTTCCTCAATCAAAACAGGCAGATGTTTCTAAAAGAGAGAATCTAAAGAAACTCAACAAAAAGTTTGGTTCAACTTCAAAGAACTTTGTCAAAGAAGAAGCAAGCACATCCAAAGATGTCAGTAAGGTGAATGTAGGGCACATGACCTTAGAACAGTTAAATAATAGGCTCAAGATGGTTGAGGATAAAAAGGAATCTAAAAGAAAATCCAACAGAAATGGGAAGGTAGGAGTTAATAAACACAACAATTACACACCTGATAGGTATGCTCCTAGAAAAAGCTGTGTGCATTGTAGTAGTGTTAATCATCTATCTGCTAATTGTAAATCCATTAAGAAGACTCCCATAACTGTACCCTCTTCTATGCCTAATATGTCTGCATCACCTCTGCATGTTATGCCTGTTATGTCTCAACAAAATCCTTATGCACATTCTGTAAACATGCCATATTTTAACAATCCTTATCTTGCTGCATTTAGTATGCCTCAAATGCCATACAATATGCCCATGTGGAATAACATGTTTGCACAATCAATGCCTAATAATTTTACAAATGTGCTAAATGATTCTGTGACTAACCCTACACCTCAACCAACTACATCTAAGACCAAGGTTGACTCAAACTTACCTAAGTCTAAAGATGCAGGAGGAATGAAGTCTAGGAGAAAGGCTAACAAGAATGGACCCAAGGAAACTTGGGTACCAAAATCAAATTGATTGATTTTATGGTGTGCAGGGAAATGGAAGAAATCTATGGTACTTGGACAGTGGTTGTTCAAGACACATGACAGGAGATTTCTCCCTGCTCACAGAGTTCAAGGAGAGAGTTGGCCCTAGCATAACCTTTGGAGATGACAGCAAAGGGTTTACTATGGGATATGGCTTGATTTCAACAAGGAATGTCATCATTAATGAAGTTGCATTAGTTGATGGTCTCAAGCACAATTTACTGAGCATCAGTCAACTATGTGATAGAGGGAATACAGTTTCCTTCAATTCTGAAGCCTGTGTTGTCACTAGTAAGAAAGACAACAAAGTGGTTCTAACTGGAGTTAGAAAAGGAAATGTGTACATAGCTGACTTCAACTCTACAGATGCAGAATCCATTACTTGTCTCTTCAGCAAAGCAAGCACAGTTGAAAGTTGGCTATGGCACAAGAAGCTATCTCACTTGAATTTCAAGACAATGAATGATCTAGTCAAAAAGGACTTAGTTAGAGGAATCCCTCTAGTTGAATTCTCAAGGGATGGTTTGTGTGATGCTTGTCAGAAAGGCAAACAAAGGAAAGCATCATTCAAAAAGAAGCTTGAAACAACAATTGATGAACCATTACAGCTGCTACATATGGATTTGTTTGGACCAGTCAATGTATTGTCTATTGCAAGAAAAAGATATTGCTTAGGATGAAGCAAGTGAAATCATTATCAATCACATCAGGCAAGTCAACAATCATCCTGACTTGAAGGTTAGAAATATCAGGAGTGACAATGGAACTGAGTTCAAGAATTTGACATTAAGGCTGTTCTGTGAAGAAAATGGAATCATGCATGAGTTCTCAGCTCCAAGAACACCTCAGCAAAATGGGGTTGTTGAAAGAAAGAACAGATCTTTAATTGAAGCTGCCAGAACAATGCTTGAAGAATCAAAGTTACCAACATATTTCTGGGCTGAAGCTGTTAATTGTGCCTGCTTCACTCAGAATATTTCTTTGATCAATCAAGCTAAAGGCATGACTCCTTATCAGTTGTTCAAGAGAAGAAAACCAACTCTAAACTTTCTTCATGTCTTTGGATGTAAATGCTTATACTGAGGAATCAATCTGACCATAAAGGGAAGTTTGATGCAAAGGCTGATGAAGGGATATTTGTTGGTTACTCAGCTGGAAAATCTTATAGGGTCTACAATCTAAGAACCAACATTGTATGGAATCTGTGCATGTTGTGTTTGATGATAAAAAGATGATGGACTAACAGATGAGGGGACATAATGAGAGACTCAAATTTGACAACATTGAGATATATTGTGATGATAGTGAAGAGGAGACTGATGGAGATGGACACTTCAAAAGGGATTCAAAACATGCCCTTGGATAATGCACAAAATACTGGCATCCGTTGATAGAGGCAATGCAGTATCCGTTGAAAGACATAGTGCATCATCCGTTGAAGAAGCATCCGTTG